>NC_092749.1:113836948-114034478 GCF_047496795.1 Chiloscyllium punctatum
ACTTTTATTTATTACTCTTTCGAGTCTGTAACACATATGTAAGTGTCTGTACCTAGCTACCCTCTACCTAGGATGGTGCCAAAGTAATGGCATTACAGACAATAAAGCTGGCTCAATACGATTCAATTTATAGAGTCATAGAGATGTACAGCCTGGAAACAGACCCTTCGGTCCAACCTGTCCATGCTGACCAGATATCCCAACCCAATCTAGTCCCACCTGCCAGCACCCGGCCCATATCCCTCCAAACCCTTCCTATTCATATACCCATCCAAATGCCTCTTAAATGTTGTAATTGTACCAGCCTCCACCACTTCCTCTGGCAGCTCATTCCATACACATACCACCCTCTACGTGAAAAAGTTGCCCCTTAGGTCTCTTTTATATCTTTCCCCTCTCACCCTAAACCTATGCCCTCTAGTTCTGGACTCCCCCCAACCCAGAGAAAAGACTTTGTCTATTTACCCTATCCGTTGCCATCATGATTTTGAAAACCTCTATAAGGTCACCCCTCAGCTTCCAACACTCCAGGGAAAACAGCCCCAGTCTATTCAGCCTCTCCCTGTAGCTCAGATCTTCCAACCCTGGCAACATCCTTGTAAATCTTTTCTGAACCCTTTCAAGTTTCACAACATCTTTCCAATAGGAAGGAGACCAGAATTGCACGTGATATTCCAACAATGGTCTAACCAATGCCCTCTACAGCCACAACATGACCTCCCAACTCCTGTACTCAATACTCTGACCAATAAACAAAAGCATACCAAATGCCTTCTTCACTATCTTATCTACCTGCAACCCCACTTTCAAGGAGCTATGAACCTGCACTCCAAGGTCTCTTTGTTCAGCAACACTCCCTAGGACCTTACCATTTAGTACTGGATTAGTGGTGCTGGAAGAGCACAGCAGTTCAGGCAGCATCCAACGAGCAGCGAAATCAACGTTTCGGGCAAAAGCCCTTCATCAGGAATAAAAGCGATAGGGTTATTCCTGATGAAGGGCTTTTGCCCGAAACGTTGATTTCGCTGCTCGTTGGATGCTGCCTGAACTGCTGTGCTCTTCCAGCACCACTAATCCAGTATTTGATTTTCAGCATCTGCAGTCATTGTTTTTACCTTGCCATTTAGTGTATAAGTCCTGCTAAGATTTGCTTTCCCAAAATGCAGCACCTTGCATGTATCTGAATTAAACTCCATCTGCCACTTCTCAGCCCATTGGTCCATCTGGTCCAGATCCTGTTGTAATCTGAGGTAACCCTCTTCGCTGTCCACTACATCTCCAATTTTGGTGTCATCTGCAAACTTACTAACTATACCTCTTATGCTCACATCCAAATCATTTATGTAAATGACAAAATGTAGAGGACCCAGCACCGATCCTTGTTGCACTCCACTGGTCACAGGCCTCCAGTCTGAAAAACAACTCTCAACCATCACCCTCTGTCTTCTACCTTTGAGCCAGTTCTGTATCCAAATGGCTAGCTCTCCCTGTATTCTATGAGATCTAACCTTGCTAATCAGTCTCCCATAAGGAACCTTGTTGAACGCCTTACTGAAGTCCATATAGATCACATCTACTGCTCTGCCCTCATCAATCTTCTTTGTTACTTCTTCAAAAAACTCAATCAAGTTTGTGAGACATGATTTCCCACGCACAAAGCCATGTTGACTATCCCGAATCAGTCCTTGCCTTTCCAAATACATGCACATCCTGTCCCTCAGGATTCCCTCCAACAACTTGCCCACCACCGGCATCAGGCTCACTGGTCTATAGTTCCCTGGTTTGTCCTTACCACTCTTATTAAACAGTGGCACCACATTTGCCAACCTCCAGTCTTCCTGCACTTCATCTGTGACTATCGATGATACAAATATCTCAGCAAGAGGCCCAGCAATCACTTCTCTAGCTTCCCACGGAGTTCTCGGGTACACCTGACCAGGTCCTGAGGAATTATCCACCTTTATGCATTTCAATACATCCAGCACTTCCTCCTCTGTAATATGACCATTTTGCAAGGTGTCACCACATATTTCCCTACATTCTACATCTTCCATATCCTTCTCCCCACCAAATACTGATGCAAAATACTTGTTTAGTATCTTGCCCATTTTCTGCAGCTCCACACAAAGGCCTCCTTGCTGACCTTTGAGGGGCCCTATTCTCTCCCTAGTTACCCTTTTGTCCTTAACATATTTGTGAAAACCCTTTGCATTCTCCTTAACTCTATTGGGCTGAGAAGTGGCAGATGGAATTTACTTCAAATGCAAGGTGTTGCACTTTGGGAAAGCAAATCTTAGCAGGACTTATACACTAAATGGTAAGGTCATAGGGAGTGTTGACTCCAAAGAGACCTTGGAGTGCAGGTTCATAGCTCCTTGAGAGTGGAGTTGCAGGTAGATAAGATAGTGAAGAAGGCATTTGGTATGCTTTCCTTTATTGGTCAGAGTATTGAGTACAGGAGTTGGGAGGTCATGTTGTGGGAGGGCATTGGTTAGGCCACTGTTGGAATATTGTGTGCAGTTCTGGTCTCCTTCCTATCGGAAAGATGTTGTGAAACTTGCAAGGGTTCAGAAAAGATTTACAAGGATGTTGCCAGGGTTGGAGGATTTGAGCTATGGGGAGAGGCTGAACAGGCTGGGGCTGTTTCCCTGGAGCGTCGGAGGCTGAGGGGTGACCTTACAGAGGTTTACAAAATTATGAGGGACATGGATAGGATAAATAGACAAAGTCTTTTCCCTGGGTTGGGGGAAGTCCAGAACTAGAGGGAATAGGTTTAGGGTGAGAGGGGAAAGATATAAAAGAAACCTAAGGGGCAACATTTTCACGCAGAGGGTGGTATGTGTATGGAATGAGCTGCCAGAGGATGTGGTGGAGGCTGGTACAATTGCAACATTCAAGAGGCATTTGGATGGGTATGTGAATAGGAAGGGTTTGGAGGGATATGGGCCAGGTGCTGGCAGGTGGGACTAGATTGGGTTGGGATATCTGGTCGGCATGGACGGGCTAGACCGAAGGGTCTGTTTCCGTGCTATACATCTCTATGACTCTATGTCCCCTTTTTGCCCTCTTGATTTCCCTCTTAAGTATACTCCTACTGCCTTTTTACTCTTCTAAGGTTTCACTCGATCTAGCCTGTCTATACCTTACATATGCTTCCTTCTTTTTCTTAACCAAACCCTCAATTTCTTTAGTCATCCAGCATTCCCTGTATCTACCAGCCTTCCCTTTCACCCTGACAGGAATATACTTTCTCTGGATTCTTGTTATCTCATTTCTGAAGGCTTCCCATTTCCCGCTGTCCCTTTACCTGCGAACATCTGCCCCCAATCAGCTTTTGAAAGTTCTTGCCTAATACCGTCAAAATTAGCCTTTCTCCAATTTAGAACTTCAACTTTTAGATCTGGTCTATCCTTTTCCATCACTATTTTAAATCTAATGGAATTATGGTCACTGGCCCCAAAGTGCTCCCCCACTGACACCTCAGTCACCTGCCCTGCCTTATTTCCCAAGAGTAGGTCAAGTTTTGCACCTTCTCTAGTAGGTAGATTCACATACTGAGTCAGAAAATTATCTTGTACACACTTAACAAATTCCACTCCATCTAAACCCTTAACACTATGGCAGTCCCAGTCTATGTTTGGAAAGTTAAAATCCCCTACCATAACCACACTATTATTCTTACAGATAGCTGAGATCTCCTTACAAGTTTGTTTCTCAATTTCCCTCTGACTATTAGGGGGTTTATAGTACAATCCCAATAAGGTGATCATCCCTTTCTTATTTCTCAGTTCCACCCAAATAACTTCCCTGGATGTATTTCCGAGAATATCCTCCCTCAGCACAGCTGTAATGCTATCCCTTATCAAAAATACCACTCTCCCTCCTCTCTTGCCTCCCTTTCTATCCTTCCTGTAGCATTTGTATCCTGGAACATGAAGCTGCCAGTCCTACCCATCCCTGAGCCATGTTTCTGTAATTGCTATATTGCAGTCCCATGTTCCTAACTATGTCCTGAGTTCAGCTGCCTTACCTGTTAGGCCCCTTGCATCAAAATAAATGCAGTTTAATTTATTAGTCCTACCTTGTCCCTGCCTGCCCTGACTGTTTGATTCACTTCTGTTGTCAATTGTACCAGTCTCAGATTGATCTCTTTCCTCACTATCTCCCTGGGTCCCACCCCCCAACTTAGTAGTTTAAATTCTCCCAAGCAACTCTCGCAAATCTCCCTGCCAGTATATTAGTCCCCTTCCAATTTCGGTGCAATACGTCCTTCTTGTACAGTTCACTCCTCCCCAAAAGAGCTTCCAATGATCCAAAAATGTGAATCCTTCTCCCATACACCAGCTCATCTGCTCTATCCTCCTATTCCTGCCCTCACTAGCTCATTGCACTGGGAGTATTCCAGATATTACTACCCTTGAGGACCTCCTTTTTAAATTCCTGCCTAACTCTCTGTAATCACCCTTCAGAATTTCAACCTTTTCCCTTCCTATGTTGTTGGTTCCAATGTAGACAATGACCTCCTGCTGGCCCTTCTCCCCCATGAGAACATTCTGCACCCTCCCTGAGACATCCTTGATCCTGGCACCAGGGAAACAACACACCATTCTGCTGTTTCTCTGCTGGCCACAGAAACGTCTGTCTGTACCTCTGACTACAGAATTCCCTAACACAATTGATCTCTTGGAATCCAACGTACGCTTTGTTGCATTAGAGCCAGTCTCAATACCAGAAACTTGGCTGTTCTTGCTACGTTCCCCTGAGAATCCATCACCCCCTACATTTTCCAAAACAGCATACCTGTTTGAAATGGGTATAGCCACAGAACACACCTGCACTAGCTGTCTACCTCTCTTACCCTTCTTGGAGTTAACCCATCTATGTGACTGTATCTGGGACTTTACCCCCCCCCCCCCCACTTCCTATAACTGCTATCCATCACATACTGTTGCTGTTGCAAATTCCTCATTGCTTCGAACTGTCTCTCCAACCAATCCATTCGATCTGATAAGATTCGCAACCAACTGCATTTATTGCAGATATAATCCGCAGTAACCCTTAAAATCTCTTTAAACTCCCACATCTGACAAGAAGTAAATCTCACTGTACTAAAGGCCATTTTTGCTCCTTCACAATCGACCCAGAAAATAACACCACCTTATTCCTCTACAAAACACTGCCCCAGGTTAGATTAATAGTTATGGCTTATATTTTAAGTTTAAGAGACATATCTCAAAAAATATACAATCAAGAAAGAACCCACTCTACTCACATCTGCAGACTTTCTATAGGCCATTTAAAACGATTAACTTATCTGATTCTGTGCGGTGAACTTCACCTGAACAGTTCCTCCAAGATCAGTTGTGAATTTCACTGTTTGTTAATTTTCCCAGATGCACTCTGATGTCCAGCGATACATGAATTCAAACAGCAAAGGCAGTTCTGATTTCCAGTATCCATAATTATTTAGGGGTTTTTTTTGGGAAACATTTAGTGATCAGTATTTGCTGTACTAAAGGGTGAGTATTTTCTACACTATTCTGGAGTGTTGAGCCCATTGTCCTGTAGAGACAGCCTCTAATTTGTGGGTGTGGTGGTATTATACGCTGATACATGTGGTGCTCTGATGTGAGCCTGGGTACCAGTTACTGGAGGCCTGTGATCAGGGTGAAGTGCTGCACTCCTCCCTATGCCAGTCTAAAGGCTGTTCACTCATCTGTGGTGGAAGATGGAATGCAGTAAGCCCTTGTCTCTCATAACCTGATATTCTTTATTCCATCTCAGTAATTATGTACAAATTACATTAACACTCCAGCATTTTAAATACTCCTAACAAGAAGTATCATCAAAGGCACATGTGTTTCCATCAAGCGACCATTCCAGGCTTCAAGGCATTCTCCACCCAGAGACTGTGGTAACTCATCAGACTGAGCCGAGCAGAGCCTCAGGCCAGCTTGGACATTTCGGAATGGGCTGCAGATAAAGCGCTTCACCCAGAGAGAGGGGAGAGGGGGGGATTTCTCACCCAAAGAGAGGGGAGGGGGTGGGATTTCTCACCCACAGAGAGAGAGGGGAGCCGGGGGATTTCTCACCCAGAGAGAGGGGAGGGGGTGGGATTTCTCACCCACAGAGAGAGGGGGGAGCCGAAGGATTTCTCACCCAGAGAGAGGGGGGAGAGGGGGGATTTCTCACCCAGAGAGAGGGGAGCCGGGGGATTTCTCACCCAGAGAGAGGGGGGAGAGGGGGGATTTCTCACCCAGAGAGAGGGGAGCCGGGGGATTTCTCACCCAGAGAGAGGGGAGCCAGGAGACTTCTCACCCAGAGAGAGGGGAGCCGGGGGATTTCTCACCCAGAGAGAGGGGAGCCAGGAGACTTCTCACCCAGAGAGAGGGGAGCCGGGGGATTTCTCACCCAGAGAGAGGGGAGCCGGGGGATTTCTCACCCAGAGAGAGGGGAGCCGGGGGATTTCTCACCCAGAGAGAGGGGATCCAGGAGACTTCTCACCCAGAGAGGGGGGAGCCTGGGGATTTCTCACCCAGAGAGAGGGGAGCCAGGAGACTTCTCACCCAGAGAGAGGGGAGCCGGGGGATTTCTCACCCAGAGAGAGGGGGGAGAGGGGGGATTTCTCACCCAGAGAGAGGGGAGCCGGGGGATTTCTCACCCAGAGAGAGGGGAGCCGGGGGATTTCTCACCCAGAGAGAGGGGAGGGATCCGGGGGATTTCTCACCCAGAGAGAGGGGAGCCAGGAGACTTCTCACCCAGAGAGAGGGGAGCCGGGGGATTTCTCACCCAGAGAGAGGGGAGCCGGGGGGATTTCTCACCCAGAGAGAGGGGAGCCAGGAGACTTCTCACCCAGAGAGAGGGGAGCCGGGGGATTTCTCACCCAGAGAGAGGGGAGCCGGGGGATTTCTCACCCAGAGAGATGGGAGCCAGGAGACTTCTCACCCAGAGAGAGGGGAGCCGGGGGATTTCTCACCCAGAGAGAGGGGAGCCGGGGGATTTCTCACCCAGAGAGAGGGGAGCCGGGGGGATTTCTCACCCAGAGAGGGGGGAGCCCGGGGATTTCTCACACAGAGAGAGGGGGGCCGGGGGATTTCTCACCCAGAGAGAGAGGAGGGATCCGGGGGATTTCTCACCCAGAGAGGGGGGGGCCGGGGGATTTCTCACCCAGAGAGAGGGGGGAGAGGGGGGATTTCTCACCCAGAGAGAGGGGAGCCGGGGGATTTCTCACCCAGAGAGAGGGGAGCCGGGGGATTTCTCACCCAGAGAGAGGGGAGGGATCCGGGGGATTTCTCACCCAGAGAGAGGGGAGCCAGGAGACTTCTCACCCAGAGAGAGGGGAGCCGGGGGATTTCTCACCCAGAGAGAGGGGAGCCGGGGGATTTCTCACCCAGAGAGAGGGGAGCCGGGGGGATTTCTCACCCAGAGAGAGGGGAGCCAGGAGACTTCTCACGCAGAGAGAGGGGAGCCGGGGGATTTCTCACCCAGAGAGAGGGGAGCCGGGGGATTTCTCACCCAGAGAGAGGGGAGCCGGGGGGATTTCTCACCCAGAGAGGGGGAAGCCCGGGGATTTCTCACACAGAGAGAGGGGGGCCGGGGGATTTCTCACCCAGAGAGAGAGGAGGGATCCGGGGGATTTCTCACCCGGAGAAAGCGGTCAACACCAAGATATTCTCTGATTTCATAAAGGAGTTGGACACAGCACTTGGGACTAAAGCATGTGGGACTAAAGCAGGAATATGCTTCTGAGTTGGACGATGAGCCATGATCATAACAAATGGGCAGAGCAGGGTCTCAGGGCCGAACGCCCTGCTCCTGTTCCTATTTTCTATGTTTCTATATTTGTATGAACTCTTTCAGGACCATTACCTTCTCAAAGGTGTCACTGTGTAAAGGCTATTGGGGTAACACTAATGCTTAGCGATGATCAAGGGTAGGGGGGGAGGGGGGGTTCGCAGCCCCTTCCTGTTGTCACATTGTAAGAGTGGACTAGAGCAGCTCAAAAAGGCAGCTCATACCACCATCTCCCGGACAATACACACTGGCCAGCCCATGAATGAAACAGGCAGCATAGACACACATGGTGAAGGGATCGTAACGAGGTCAGCCAAGGGAACCTCATAGAATAGGAGTTCCCTGATTGGGGCTGATAACCTGGTCCAATCAGGGAGCCCTGGCTGACAGGTAGAAACAGGAGTGTCTGAGATACTGACACTCTGAGAGCTAACCATGAAGAGGCAGTACTAAAGTCAGGACTCTCCACATGTAAATAAAGGGTGACTTGGTAACGGGATACTGCCCTCTCTGCAGTTATTTCATCTGAAACTTTCAGTTAATCTAAAAATCTACCCAGACCCCAGCATTAATACTTGCTGTCCTCAGCAAGAGTAAAGATATAGATTAACACGTGAGATAATATTACTGTCAGGAGGTTTAATCCCAACAACATCTTGCTCACCGACTTTGTCCAATGTTTTGTTTGGAGAATTATCTGAACTTGAGTTTTTTAATCAATGCTTCCAGGTTTTAATCCTGTTGCTATGGATAATTACCAAATAGGCAGATAATTCCCAGAGTTTTATATCAATTATTTTATCTTAAGGAATGCTTACCCAAATAATAATCCTGTGAGGTGTAAGGATTGACTCACTGCAGCACTGTCTGATGGCAGTGATCCCACAGAACCTGACAGTGAGACAGCACAGGAGACCATTCAGCCCACCATAGATGGGCCAACTCTTTCAAAGAGCTCCCTCAGTAATCCTACCCCTTGCTCATTCCCCATTCTTTTCAGGTACACGGATCCAATTCCCTTTCAAAATGCATTATTGTTGAACCCTTTCCCTTGCAGAAAAATGTGTTGCTGGAAAAGCGCAGCAGGTCAGGCAGCATCCAAGAAGCAGGAGAATCGACATTTCAGGCATAAGCCCTTCTTCAGGAACTCAAAGACAAACCACACTCTCTATCTGAAATCTCATGGTTCCTGCTGGAACAGTCAACATCCTAAAACACCAAGGACAACTCAAAACAACCAAGCACTGAGGTTCCAGGTTTCAACAGTCCAGAGTCAGAAGTCACATGACACCAGGTGACAATCCAATAGGTTTATTTAAAATCACTGATGTCACCTGACGATGGGGCAGCACTCCAAAAGCTTGTGATTCCAAATAAACCTGTTGGACTATAACCCCGGTATCGTGTGTCTCATAGTACCCGGGTTCGATTCCTGCCTCAGGCGACTGACTGTGTGGAGTTTGCACATTCTCCCTGTGTCTGCGTGGGTTTCCGCCTGGTGCTCCGGTTTCCTCCCACAGTCCAAAGATCTGTAGGTTGGGGTGGATTTACCATGCTAAATTGTCCATTGTGTATGGGGATGTGCAGTTTGGCTGGATTATCCACAGGAAATGTAGGGTTACAGGGATAGAGTGGGATGGGTCTAGGTCAGATGCTCTTTGGAGGGTCAGTGTGGTCTCAACGGGGTGAATGGCCTGCTTCCACACTGTAGGGATTCTATGATTTGCCCCAACAGTTCAGGAGCAATACTTTTCTGATAACAGCTCTGCCACCCCCAACACCCCCCCCCACCCCAGTCCAAATTAGTAATGAACCGCTGTGCTGTTCTATTCATCTCTTTCGGACTTATCCTCAGTCCCTGCCTTTCCTGCCATCTCTGAAAGCACGAGACACTGCTGACTGGGTTTGTGCTGTGTCCCCATCATTGCATATTTCAGCTCAGTCCCCTGAGAGGAAACTAAAGATTAATTTTGTCTGGACTGGAAATTCAACACCACATACTTCAGACAATTTTATTTACCGCTGGGGAATGTCTTCATGTCAAAGTGAAGGGGAGGGAGGTGTACCTACCCTTTACATCTCCTGCTAGTCCAGACCTGAACACTATTAAATGATCAGGCTTAAGGCAAAAATTGCTAGCTGACATAGTAGCCCAGCTTAACTTCCACCTTTGCCATGCGGATTAGCAATAGAATTCGAGAAAGCTTGTTATGAAAACAACACTAATATGTTACCCTTAACCCCATTCTGTATCTCAGTTTCAGCAAGGAATTCCTCCACTATTCGACAAAACATCTCCTCAATACAGGCTGAGAAGGAATCTCAGTGCTCCATCCTTTTACTCAGTACGCTACACCCATCACATAAACATTATCAACCATTTAGGAGGTCAACACCATGTAAACATTTCTGCCACATGCACTGGCTTACATTTCAGACAGCTTCGGTGAACACTCCTTCATCCAGAGTCAAACATCTGCCAAAACCACCAGGATTAAACTTTTGGTGGATGTTGTTTTAACCGTAATATTTGAGAGCTAAACAGACAGTGGCTTGGGGAACTGCAGTTCATGGATCGGATTGACGTTGTTCAATCGCTGTCGAAACCTAATTATCCACGTTTGTCCACTTCAGTAAAAATGTTTCATCAGCCAGCTGTGAAAGAGTTTGAGCCCCTGATATTTGTTTTACTGTTGTTGAGCCACACAGCACAGAAACAGACCCTTTGGCCCAACCAGTCCATGCCGACCATGTTCCCAAACTACATTCGTCCCACCAACCTGCAATACATCCCTTCCTTCCGAACATTTCTTAATCATAAGCTCATCCAAATGTCTTTTAAATGTTGTAATTGTAGCCACATCCACCACTTTCTCCAGAAAATCATTCCACACACAAACCACACCCTGTATAAAAAAATTGTCCCTCATTTTTAAAATAAAATCGTTCTCTTCTCACCTTCAAAATATGCCCCCTAGCCTTGAAATCCCCCATCCTCAGGAAAAGACAGCTGCTATTCACCTTGTCTATTCCCCCCATGATTTTATAAACCTTTATAAGATCGCCACTCAACCTCCTATGCTTCAGTCAAAGAGTCCCAGATTATCCAGCTTCTCCTTACAACTCAAACCGGCACGATGGCACAGTGGTTAGCACTGCTACCTAACAGCGCCAGAAACACGGGTTCAATTCACCGCCTCAGGCAACCATCTGTGTGGAGTTTGCACATTCTCCCCGTGTCTGTGTGGGATTCCTCCCACAATCCAAAAATATGCAGGTTAGGGTAATTGGCCATGTTAAATTGCCCGTCGTGTTAGGTGAAGGGGTAAATATCAGGGAGTAGGTCTGGGTGGGTTGCGCTGCGGCGGGTCGGTGTGGACTTGTTGGGTTGAGGGGCCTGTTTCCACACTGTAGGGAATATAATGTAAAAACCCTCCAGTCCCAGCAACATCCTGGATTAGGGTGGCACAGTGGTTAGCACTGCTGCCTCACAGCGCCGGAGACCCGGGTTCATTTCCCGCCTCAGGCGACTGACTGTGTGGAGTTTGCACATTCTCCCCGTGTCTGCGTGGGCTTCCTCCGGGTGCTCCGGTTTCCTCCCACAGTCCAAAGATGTGCAGGTCAGGGTGGATTGGCCATGCTAAATTGCCCATAGTGTTAGGTACATTAGTTAGGGGAATGGGTCTGGGTGGATTGCTCTTTGGAGGGTCGGTGAGGACTTGTTGGGCCGAAGGATCTATTTCCACACTGTAGGGAATCTACCTAAACCTCTTCTGAGCCCTCTCCAATTTAATAATATCCTCCTTATAACAGGGCAATCAGAACTGGACACAGTACTCTAGAACTCGCCTCACCAACATCCTGTAAAATCTCAACCTGATATCCCAACTACACTCAAAGGACTGTGCAATGAAGGCAAGCATGCTAAAAACCTTCTTAACCACCCTGTCTACCTGGGACGCAAACTTTAAAGAATTATGTATTTGAAACCAAGGTCTCTCTGTTCTACAACACTGCTATTGGAAATAATGAGAGTTTTGGAAATTGTTGAGATAAGATTAATTCAGTGGTTTGGGGTGGAATGATGTCCTTGTACTGACTGGGTTGATGAGAGGTGACTGAGATTCCCTAGGGTAATAAGTTCCTGCTGCATTAGCACAAATAAGGATGGTTTTCCTTTAATCGTGTCACTCTTCCTCAGCAGGGTGGGCAACGGGACCAACTGATACCCTTCCTTTCACCTGAGCTGGACACTGGGATTTTAACAAAGGCAATGCCAGCGTGGGACATGACGGATGTGAAGATAAGTCTGTGGGCAAAGTTGAAACATATTTGACCATTACTGCGTTTAAAAAATCAAGCCTTGAACGATAGCACAAATACAGAACCTTGAGCAAAATATTTATGATCCAAAATACTGCTTTTTCAAACCTGAATCCATCCTTGCCAAATTTTACCCAACAAAAGGAACACATTCTGGATGCCCTTTTGCTTCTCTGTAAAACATCTATTTTTGTCACGTGCACCTCTATAGCTTTTGCTTGAATTGAATTGGTAAATGAATAGATAAATGGCTCTGGAGGTAAGTATTCCCAACTGTCTATTTATAGTCACAGTTTATGGAACTGCTAATGGGAGGGAAAATATTAGTTGAGGAACGTCTTATCCATTTACCAGAATTCAAGTGCAGTTCGCTGCCAGTGGTCAGGCAGGTCTAAAACATTTCATATCTTATCTCATTACTTCTAAGCCTGTATAATGGCAAGAATAGATTTTGTTTTATATTCTGTTGATTAAATTCATCAGTGCATCATCTTGTTCATGAGACTTTATTCCTTTTTGACTTCTTTTCACAGTAATAGGTTACTGATTGACTTCTCTATCTCTGATCTCAGCTGATCCTTGAACTGACTCATTCTCCAGGTTAGTGCGTCTCTCCTGCTCTGCCTTCATCAGCTGGCACATCAACAAACCCAACCCCCTTCACGGTCACCCTGCCACGACTCTGAGAAAATTGCTTCCTTACAAATTTCTTCACTTTCTTTCTCTTGAAATTGTATCACCTTCAAATTTGGTGCCCATTCTCTCTGCAGTCCAATGTTTGAATGCTTTAGGACTCAATCTGCTGTCCACTCCACCACAAACTAAAACAGCCCAAGTCAAAGTTACAAGTGATCTCCTCTCTAACTGGAACCATGGGAAACACGGTTTGTTTTCTCAGTGTCTCTCTCTCTCTCTCTTTTGCCTTTAACACAGTTGACAACATCAGCCCTCCAAGATGTCTCCTCCATTTTTTTCCACTCCTCCTTATCACATTCTCCCTCAATGACTCACTTTCCTATCCCATGCTGTCACTTCCTGGTGGATATGTCATATTCACATCCAGCCCTTATGACACCATCCAGGGATGTGTTTGGATGATACTCTATTGATTTCATTACAGTGAGACTCACCCCAACAGCTCCTGATCTTCTCTCAGCTACCACCCTCCACACATTCGAGTGCTCTGCTGCTCCTTTCCTAACCCATAGCTCATGAGTCAGCCCTCTGCCCGATGACCAACATTGGTTTCTGGTAGGCAGCAACACCTCAAATTTTAAAATTCATGTTTTTACGTTCAACTTCCTCCATCATCAATAGAATCCCTAAAGTGTGCAAACAGACCCATCGGTCCAATAAGTCCACACCGACCCTCTGAAGAGTAACCCACCCAGACCCATTTCCCTCTGACTAATGCACCTAACACTACAGACAATTGAGCATGGCCAATTCACCTGACCTGCACATCTTTGGACTGTGGGTGGAAACCAGTGCAACCGGAGGAAACCCATACAGACACGGGGAGAACGTGCAAACTCCACACAGACAATCGCCTGAGGCTGGAATCGAACCCGGCACCCTGGCGCTGTGGGACAGCAGTACTAACCAGTGAGCCACCATGCCATCACAGACAACCCACTACCACCCACCGTCACTCTCTGCCAACTCCCTACCTCATTTTCTTGTAAGTTAATAAGTTACTGGTCAGTTGTACCAGCTATCCTCATTCAATTCTCCCAAAAGTTAGCCAACCCAAAAATGGACAATTGCACAATTGTCAGCACAAATTACATCTAACGTATTGTGACTCTCCACAATTTTTGGCCTTGCTTTAAACAAAACACTCACAGCATTGAGCCTGCCCCAGAGGGAGGTAACTTCGCTCCTTCATGGGATGTGGGTATCATGGACAAGACCAGCTTCAGTTCCCCTTCCCTAATTGCCCCTTGAAATGAGTTACTTACTCAGCCATTCACATCGTCAACCCCGTCGCTGTGGGTCTGGGGTCATGTGCAGGCCAGACCATGTGTGGGCAGCAGATTTCCTTCCCTGGAGAGATGGTGGTGAACCAAGTTGGGTTTTTTTTTGAAAAACGATAGTCACTGGTGATTTCATGGTCACCATCACTGAGACCAGTTTCAATGAACTGAATCTCACTTCCACCTGCTGCTATGGTGGGATTTGAACTCATGACCCAGGACACCCCCTCTCCTCTGTCCCTCCCTGCCCCCTGCCCTGCTGCCCAAGCAATAGCCTGATCCAGTGACGTGATCGCTATACTCTCCTCGTCTTCCCCAGACACATCTCCTCTAACTCCACTTCCATCTTGGTCTCCATTTTCCTTTATTTCCTTAGTGTTATGGACCAGGCCAGACCCCCTCAAAACATTTCAAGAACGTGGCCCAGACCCTAACTTTGCTCGTTGTTTGAAGCAGGTGTGTAGTGGATATTCCAGGAGGGATGCAGCTGATCAAACCACTTAGTTTTAAATGAAACAGAATTTATTTACAAGGTTACTGAATGAAACACAAACGACAGAAAGCAGAATACTGAATAACTTAACGTATCTGAAAACCCAACAGATCATCCCAACTTAATGATGTTGTTCCAAATTCCGACAACAATTCCCATAAACACCACTTGACTAAAAAGGTAAAATCAAGCACAGGGTCTTACAGGAGAGAGAGAGAGAGAGAGAGACGGCAAAGAGATTCAGCATGGAACACCCTCTTCCATGTAGCTGTTTCTTTCACCAGCAGTCTCAAAACTGAGTGACTGCTTTCTCTGAATAGCCAGACTGCTAAAACCCAACCACACCAGAGAAAAGCTGAGCTGGGAGAACTGGCCACTCTCCTTTCATTGTACAAGTGTTTTTTTTAAAGTTAAAAGCCTTTTCAAATAGATAAACTCAGACATTTCTGCACCTCTGCCTTGTACAACCCTTTTGAGAAAAAACAAGGACAACAGTCCCTTGTTAAATGAGCAGCATCATCACACTTAGTAGCTAAAAATCTATCGATTGCAGTCTTGACTCCCCCCACCCCCAGTGCTCTGTAAAATTAACAATTCCAAAGTTTCAAATCCTCTGAGTGAAGGAATGTCTGGTCACATCACTCTGAATGAACTGACCCCATGTTTGAAGAACATGGAGCTTGTGTTCAGAAATGTTTCTCAACAACTACTCTGTCACATTGCTTAGGAATTGTACACTTCAATGGGATCACTGCTCAGCTTTGTAAACCCAGAGGGGTTTAAATCTGGTCTACTCACCTCTCCTCACTGAGTACTGCCTTCTGCCCAAGCTTTCTGCCAAATGCACTTTGCCATCAAGGAGGTTAAAAAATTAAAATCTTTCCATCACATGGACACTTACAAAGAGAGCTTTTAAAGCTTTGGATGCATTTCTTTCTGTTGTTTTGAAGCAACCTGCTTTATTGCAATGTGACTGGCAAAGTAATCGAGATAGCAAAATGACTGAAGTCGTTTCACATCTGGCCAGTCCCAGATGGTGTGTTGATTTTGAGATTAAAGTGTTTAGTTTGTGATAAACCCAGTTTGAGTTGTTATAATTAAATTACATCAAGTCCACTCTCTTAAAAACATCAAGGAATATCTTATCAAGCACTCCGATTCCATTACAGGTTTGGGAATCTCTGGGATTGTGTTGGCGCTTTACAGATTTATGTTCAGGAATAGCCAATGGGTTTGAGAGAGCCTTATGGTGCAGTGGCTCTGTGACTACCCCCTTGAGCCACAGGTCAAACCTGCCCCAAAAAGATGCATATTTTCCAATCGACCTGTTCAGCAGCATTGTTACACATCACTGGAGCAAATAGGACTTGAACTCAGGCCTCCTGGTTCCAGTGACATGGACAGTATCGCAGCTCCACCAGACATATATCATAATAGGCTGGTGAAATTAACTGAGCGAGTAGGCCATTCATCCCATCAGAAATCTTCCCTGATGTCCCTCCTTCACCCCTAGACCCCACCTGCCCAGCTTAATCCAACCTCTGCATTTGCTTAAAACCTGTCACATCTTTGATTCCTTGCGGTTCTGGTGAATTGCCCCAGGTCTGAAATGTTCCTTCTTCCTGACTTTCCACAGTGAGGCGAGTCCTGAATGCCACTTGCAGCTTCCTCTGGTTTCATTCCAAATTTCCAGCAGTCGCAGTGAATTGTTTTCGATTCTCCCGGTGTCAGGTGTCTCATCCTCGTTAAAGACCACGAGGAGCGAACAGGAAGCTTTCGTTTCTGCCCAGTGGGATCAGCAAATCGGATTTTATTTACATGAAAATTCGAGAACAAAGCAGCTTAGCAACATAATAGTTAATTTACTGCCCAAGTGCAGATTAAATGTTCTCAAATTTAGTTAGTGTGAAACAAAGGAATCTATTTCAGGTGATACAGTTCAAGGGAGTCTGTTAAATCTTTTTCAGGAACTTAATCCTCAGTTATCATACATTATTTATCTATTTACCTGCATGATTCCACGGATCAGTGATGAAGTTTAAAAGATCAGTCTGAAGCAGTTGATTTCCTTTGAGCAAAGGAGGGGAGATTTGATAACTACAACAGGTAGGAGTATAACAGCAAAGATCAAACTGCTCCCATCGTCTGACTGAACAACGACCAGAGGGACCCAAATACACAGCAAAGACAGCAGGCAGGTGGTAGGGGGAGCTGCTCTTAATGTGGTGAATGGCAATGGCCATGAGGGTGTTGGGAGCACCACATCAACAGGAAATTAATTAACATTGAAGGATATAGACCTACATGGTCATAGAGAGGTAGAATGGATTGCTATCTGGTTCCATGACAACAGAGGACTGTTCCATGGAGGGCTGGCATGGAATCAATGGGCCGAATACCATATATGACCCTATGGCTCCACTCTGTATGACTGTAATGAAATGTTAGTGACATATTTTGTCTAGTTACATTCCTTAGAAGTACCTTGGGAGGTTTTACAAGATTTAAGATGCTCCGTAGATGGAAGTTCTCATGAGGAACACAGAAGCAGAAGAAGGATATTCAGCCCATCATGCCTGCTCCATCATTCGAGCTCATGCTGACCACCCACCTCAATGCTGTAACCCCATACTATCCCCATATCGCTTGATGTCATTAAGTCTTTAGAAATCTATCAATTTCTGTCTTGAATTTACTCAACACCCACAGAATCTGGCTGACAGAATTCCCTAGACTCCCCATCCTCGGAGTAAATAAATTCCTCATCTCAGTCCTAACTAATCAATCCCTTATTCTGAGACAGTGTCCCCTGGTTAAACGCACCCACTTCAGTCAGAGGAAACACCCTCCCCATACTCACCCCGTCACACACCCCCATCCTGTTACACACTCACCCCGTCACACACCCCCATCCTGTTATACACTCACCCCGTCACACCCCCATCCTGTTACACACTCACCCCGTCACACACCCCCATCCTGTTATACACTCACCCCGTCACACACCCCCATCCTGTTACACACTCACCCCGTCACACACCCCCATCCTGTTACACACTCACCCCGTCGCCCCCCCATCCTGTTACACACTCACCCCGTCACACCCCACCATCCTGTTACACACTCACCCCGTCGCACCCCCATCCTATTATACACTCACCCCGTCACACACCCCCATCCTGTTACACACTCACCCCGTCACACCCCCCCATCCTGTTATACACTCACCCCTTCACACACCCACATCCTGTTACACACTCACCCCGTCACACACCCACATCCTGTTACACACTCACCCCGTCACACACCCCCATCCTGTTATATACTCACCCCATCACACACCCCCATCCTATTATACACTCACCCCGTCACACACCCACATCCTGTTACACACTCACCCCGTCACACACCCCCATCCTGTTACACACTCACCCCGTCGCACCCCCATCCTATTATACACTCACCCCGTCACACACCCCCATCCTGTTACACACTCACCCCGTCACACACCCCCATCCTGTTACACACTCACCCCATCACACATCCCCATCCTGTTACACACTCACCCCATCACACACCCCCATCCTGTTACGCACTCACCCCATCACACCCCCATCCTGTTACACACTCACCCCATCATACACCCCCATCCTGTTACACACTCACCCCGTCACACACCCCCATCCTGTTACACACACACCCAGCCTGATGAGGGGCTTATACCTGAAACGGTAATTCTCCTGCTCCTCGGATGCTGCCTGACCTGTTTTGCTTTTCCAGAGCCTCATATTTGACTCACCCACCCTGTCTCACACACACACCCTATTACACACACACACCCTGTCTCACACACACCCCCTGTTACACACACACACCCTGTCTCACACACACCCCCTGTTACACACACACCCTGTCTCACACACCCTGTCTCACACACACACTATTACACACACACACCCTATTACACACACACACCCTGTCTCACACACACCTTTTTACACACATACACATCCTGTCTCACACGCACACATCCTGTCACGCACACACCCTGTTACACACACACCCTGTTACTCATACCCCTTGTCTCATACACACACCCTGTTACACACACACCATTACACACACACCCTGTCTCACACACACACAGTTACACACACACCCTGTTACACACACAAACCCTGTCACACACACACACCCTGTCTCACACACACCATGTCTCACACACACACACTATTACACATACACACCCTGTTACACACACACACACACACCCTGTTACACACACACACCCTGTCTCACACACGCTGTTACACACACACCCTGTCTCACACCCACACACTATTACACACACACACCCTGTCACACACACACACCCTGTCTCACACACACCCTGTTACTCATACCCCTTGTCTCACACACACACCATTACACACACACCCTGTCTCACACACACACAGTTACACACACACCCTGTTACACACACAAACCCTGTCACACACACACACCCTGTCTCACACACACCATGTCTCACACACACCCTGTCTCACACACACACACACTATTACACATACACACCCTGTTACACACACACACACACCCTGTTACACACACACACACCCTGTTACACACACACACCCTGTCTCACACACGCTGTTACACACACACCCTGTCTCACACCCACACACTATTACACACACACACCCTGTCACACACACACACCCTGTCTCACACACACCCTGTTACACACACCCTGTCACACACACACACCCTGTCACACACACAGCTTGTTACACACACACACCCTGTCTCACACACACCCTGTTACACACCGTGTTACACACACACACCCTGTCTCACACACACCCTGTTACACACCGTGTTACACACACACACACCCTGTCTCACACACACACACACGGCTTTTCGAATGCTGAGATGTTCATTTCGGTCTCCTCTCATTGTGCTAAACTCCGCTGGATCAATATCATCAACCTCTCCTTATTGGACAATCATAGGGTGATACTCAACTCAAAACATTCACTCTATTTCTCTCTCTCTCTCTACACAGATGCTGCCAGAACTGCTGAGTTTCTCCAGCACTTTCCATCTTTGTTTCACTACTCAGGGATCAGTCTCAAGTTGTCTTGGAGTCACTATCTGTAAGGTTGAGCTTTGCTTAACGTTTCGTGTGTTTCAGACAGACTTTTGTAGAAATCCCATCTTCTGGAACCTGCTCCAGATGCAGTGAAGACATTAAAGAGCAGAGTTTGGAGATAGTGGCAGATTTTAAGAGTGGGTTTGTATCTCAGCAAACACAAATCCCACCCAGAGTTTGGAGCAAAAAATGTTGATGTTATTGCAGCAGGAAAATGGTTAATTGTAGCCCAGAGAGAAATCAGCTCCTCTGTCCAATCGGTGGGTGAACCTTCCTGATCACCTTCTCCAACAGCCACATCACGCCAGGACAGACAGACAGCCCAGACTGACAGAGCTCTCAGCACTGGTTCCTCTCCCCTGAGCGATCACGGAGTGCTGTTACCTTTCCTCCAAAGGCACAAGGCAGCTCAGTGCCTCCCCGCAGTCACACACAGACCACTCCTGAATGTGAGATGGATTCACAGTCATTCAGGACAGGTCACACAGTGACCTTTTAACAGGTCCCTTCACAACCATAATCAGCCGGAACACGAGTGGGAAGCAAACTCACGGGTTCACCCTGCCCCACCCTCACTACACATTCCACACACCCAGAACAAAGCCCAGACATCGTCTCAGGCTGAATGTCAGCAATCTTCCCTTCAACCCCACTCTGTTCAGAGGCTATCCCATCTGCCCAGATCACATTGTATCAATGGTCCCTCCATCATTCAGTAACTTGGATTTTGTTACAGTGATATACACCATGATGGTTAGCGAGTGGTAATCTCACTGGACTCGCAATTCAGAGGCTCAAGGCTAATACCCTGGCACCATGAGTTCAAATCCCTTCATGGTAGCTGGCAGAAGTGTATTGAGTACAGGAGTTGGGCGGTCATGTTGCGGCTGTACAGGACATTGGTTAGGCCACTGTTGGAATATAACGCGCAATTCTGGTCTCCTTCCAACAGAAAAATGTTATGAAACTTGAAAGGGTTCAGAAAAGATTTACAAGGATGTTGCCAGGGTTGGAGGATTTGAGCTACAGGGAGAGGCTGAACAGGCTGGGACTGTTTTCCCTGGAGCGTTAGAGGCTGAGGGGTGACCTTATAGAGGTTTATAAAATCATGAGGGGCATGGATAGGATAAATAGGCAAAGTCTTTTCCCTGGGGTCGGGGAGTCCAGAACTAGAGGGCATAGGTTTAGGGTGAGAGGGGAAAGATAAAACGGGGACCAAAGAGGCAACTGGAATGATCTGCCAGAGAAAGTGGTGGAGGCTGGTACAATTACAGCACTTAAAAGGCATTTGAATGGGTACTGAATTAGCACTGCTGCCTCACAGCGCCAGAGTTCAATTCCCGCTTCAGGCAACTGACTGTGTGGAGTTTGCTCATTCTCCCCGTGTCTGTGTGGGTTTCCTCCAGGTGCTCCGGTTTCCTCCCACAGTCCAAAGATGTGCAGGTCAGTGAATTGGCCATGCTAAATTGCCCATGGTGTTAGGTAAAAGGGGTAAATGTAGGGGAATGGGTGGTTGCGCTTCGGCGGGTCGGTGTGGACTTGTTGGGCCGAAGGGCCTGTTTCCACACTGTAAGTAATCTAATGAATAGGAAGGGTTTAGAGGGACATGGGTCAAGTGCTGGCAAATGGAACGGGATTAATTTAGGATATCTGGTCGGCATGGAAGAGTTGGACCAAAGAGTCTGTTTCCGTGCTGTCTCTGACTCTATGACCGGTGAGCCTGACCTCGGTGGTGGGCAAGTTGTTGGAGGGAATCCTGAGGGACAGGATGTACATGTATTTGGAAAGGCAAGGATTGATTAGGGATAGTCAACATGGCTTTATGCGTGGGAAATCATGTCTCACAAACTTGATTGAGTTCTTTGAAGAAGTAACAAAGAGGATCAGTGATGGCAGAGCGATAGATGTGATCTATATGGACTTCAGTAAGGCGTTCGACAAGGTTCCCCATGAGAGACTGATTAGCAAGGTTAGATCTCATGGAATACAGGGAGAACTAGCCATTTCGATACAGAACTGGCTCAAAGGTAGAAGACAGAGGGTGGGGGTGGAGGGTTGTTTTTCAGACTGGAGGCCTGTGACCATTGGAGTGCCACAAGGATCGGTGCTGGGTCCTCTACTATTCATCATTTACATAAATGACTTGGATGTGAGCATAAGAGGTATAGTTAGTAAATTTGCAGATGACACCAAAATTGGAGGTGTAGTGGACAGCGAAGAGGGTTACCTCAGATTACAACAGGATCTGAACCAGATGGGCCAATGGGCTGAGAAGTGGCAGATGGAGTTTAATTCAGATAAATGCGAGGTGCTGTATTTTGGGAAAGCAAATCTTAGCAGGACTTATACACTTAATGGTAAGGTCCTAGAGAGTGTTGCTGAACAAAGAGACCTTGGAGTGCAGGTTCATAGCTCCTTGAAAGTAGAATTGCAGGTAGATAGGATAGTGAATGCCTTCCTTTATTGGTCAGAATATTGAGTACAGGAGTTAGGAGGTCATGTTGCAGCTGTACAGGACATTGGTTAGGCCACTGTTGGAATATTGTGTGCAATTCTGGTCTCCTTCCTATCGGAAAGATGTTGTGAAACTTGAAATGGTTCAGAAAAGATTTACAAGGATGTTGCCAGGGTTGGAGGATCTGAGCTACAGGGAGAGGCTGAACAGGCTGGGGCTGTTTTCCCTGGAGCGTCGGAGGCTGAGGGGTGACCTTATAGAGGTTTACAAAATTATGAGGGGCATGGACAGGGTAAATAGACAAAGTCTTTTCCCTGGGGTGGGGGAGTCCAGAACTAGAGGGCATAGGTTTAAGGTGTGAGGGGAAAGATATAAAAGAGACCTAAGGGGCAACTTTTTCACACAGAGGGTGGTACGTGTATGGAATGAGCTGCCAGAGGAAGTGGTGGGGGCTGGTACAATTGCAACATTTAAGAAGCATTTGGATGGGTATATGAATAGGAAGGGTTTGGAGGGATATGGGCTGGGTGTTGGCGGGTGGGACTAGATTGGGTTGGGATATCTGATCGGCATGGACGGGTTGGACTGAAGGGTCTGTTTCCATTCTGTACATCTCTATGACTCTAAATGCAAATCTCATTCTTCAAGATTGTGAAACAAATTAGGCGATTTTATACCTTTTTATTTATTTTCTGTATCTCTCTGACTCACTTAACACACGTTGGTTTTCTCCCTGTCCTTATTTTGTTTTCTGAACCGGATTAGATGTTGATTTCACTCAGTCTAACCCACCTCCTTTGCAGCCCTTCTTCAGTTTAATGTCCAATCAAATTTGTACCTGTGAAGGAGATAGACCATTGCCCCAGTCATTCCCCAGACACCTCTTCCTTCTCGCTGCATTATTATCAGTTTGCACTTCCCGAAAACATGTCAGGAAAATACTTCGCAACTCAGACATGAATAAACATAGCTGGCTGTGACAGTATAAAATTGGAGTCATTTAATGCAAGTAAATATCCACAAAAGTAACTTGTAACAACTGCGTATTAAAAATTGGTCCATTTATTTATATCTCATTTTAGCCTGGGGACTGGAACATCAGTAACAGTCGCTACGTCTGCTCTGTCTCTCGGATCAAGGTTACAAAGTAAAACGGGAGCTCTCCTATTATTTATCTAAAGGGAAGTCTCAGTTCCTTTAGTGATCACCGCAACAGTCCAACATAAAACACAAACGCAACAAAACATGCAAAGCTCCTCCCGCCAAACTCCAACAACAAGACTCCAAAATAAAACCCAGAGCTGACTGCTTTTACAGCCGAGAACTTGAGAAATGTCTGGGAGTGTGTTCAAGGCTGGAACACACTCCTCTCAGCCAGCTGCTATTCTCCACGTTAAATTTCCTGTTGTTCAAACAAATTAAGAATATTTTTCATCTTCAAGTTGTTTCCCTGTATCGAAACGGCGAGGAGTAAATCAAAGCAAACCACATCAGCTGAAAGTCATGAAGAGAGATTGTTTCAATGAATTTCACACTGAGTTGTGTTTTGAGGTTACAGGAAGTGGAGGCAAACCCACCATTAACAAATCCATTGTTAATGTGGGAGCAGACAGTGTGTGAGGATCTCTGGACAGTGACAGCCAGGCCTGGGGGGGTGGAAGGTCATCTGTTCAAGTCCCATTTGGGTGACTGGGCATATGATCCACGCTGACACTTCTAGTGTTGTATTGTGGGAGTGCAGCATTGTCTGAGGTGCCATGAGAGTTAATCTAGCTCCCTCCTCCCTCCCCAGGTAAATGTAAAAGGTCTCTCAGCCCTGTGTTGAGAAGGTGAAAGGGAGGACAATATTTCTCCCTCGGTGAACATCATTAAAACCAGCAGCTGGTTTCCTTGAGCTTGCTGCCAGTGAATTGGCTGCTGTGCTTCCTCTGTTACAGCAGTGTGTAGAAACCTGGTCTGTAGCCCTCCCTGAGCACAGCAGCAGCATTGACATTAATGACTGACAGGAGCTCACTGTCAATCACTAAACAAAAAAAAACCAAAACAACTGCAGATGCTGGAAATCAGAAACAAAAACTGAAATTGCTGGAAAAGCTCAGCAGGTCTGGCAGTGTCTGTGGAGAGAAAGCAGTATTAATGCTTCAGGTCCAGTTCTGAGGCAGGGTCACCGGACCCAAAACATTAACTCTGCTTTCTCTCTTCACAGATGCTGCCAGACCCACTGAGTTTCTCCAGCAATTTCTGTTTTGGTTGCACATTACAATCATTATTCCTGGAAACAACTTGTTCATCGAGCTGTATCTGACTCGGAGTCCAAACATCTGACTGATGAGGCGGTGCCGGGACAGAGGGCGACAGAGACAGCAGCAGATCCTGTACCCGAGTCCCACTACCACACAGACCGTCCTTCCCCAGGGACCCAAAGGTCTGTGGGTGGAGAATCACACCCTTCCCTTCTCTCAGCACAACCCAGGACAGAAAGGTCTTCTGACTATGAAACCAATAGGATTTATGGAAATTAGCTGCAATTACATCACCAAGAACTGCATTTGGATAGTGACTTTAATGTATTACAAGATTCCATAACATTTCACAGGAGTAATGCTACACAAAATCTGGCATGTAGTCACAAAAAGAGATATCAGAAGTGATCAGGATATAATGGGTTTCAAGGAGCAGATCAAAGGGTGAAAGAGACTTTGAAACATAGAAAACAGGAGGCTGTTCGGCCCTTCCAGTCTGCTCTCACATTCAATCGGATCATGGCTGATCATCCCACTCGGTCCCCTGTTCCCACATTCTCCCCCCTACCCTTTGATCCCTTTAGCCCTAAGAACTATATCTAACTCCTTCTTGAAATTATTCAATGTTTTGGTCTGAACTACGTTTTGTGAGAGAATCCCCACTCTCTGGGTGAAGACATTTCTCCTCCTCCTCCCAGTCCTAAAGGGCCCTCCCTGTGCCCATGAACAGTAACTCTTGGTTCTGGAGGCCGACTATCCCCTTCCTGCATCTAACCCTGTGTGGATATGTGGAATTTAATACGAGATCCACTGCACGGCCTCTCCCCACTGCACCCCCTTGCTGGTTCCCCCACCCAACCCCCCAGTGAATACAGCCATAACCAATCCACTTCATCTTCCCAACAGTCAGGGGTCGAGGTGTTTAGGGAGGGAGTTTGGTGACCAATATCCTGACAATGGTGGAACACAGAGACAGAGGCTAACATTCTCCCTTGTAGTACCAATGAAAAAACTGTTGTCTTATCAAGATGGCTCACTCAGCGTTAATGCCAATTTAGATTTAAACGCATGGTGTTTGTTTTTTTTTTCTTTTGTTTATTTTATCTCACTAACAGTCCACAGACAGTAGCAAAGGTTTTCTAGAGCAATGGCTCCCTCTGCTGACAGAACAGAAAAGTGTCTCATGACAAACTGCTCCAGGTCATGTCCACTCACTGACAGCTCCCAGTCGATGCTAACATCCAAAGAGCTGATGACAGCAAGTTGATATTGAGATTTTGCACATTATTGCATTAATCACTTTATCCTGGTGAAACATGCAATGTCCGATTAATTGACCACATCTTATTTCGGAATAAACTTGCATGAACAAAGTTACAGCTTACTCATTCTCTGCTTAAAAAATGCCCATCTCACATCACGGATGCATTACTCTCAAACTTCAAAAAGTGTACATATTTATTTAAGCAGATGCCAAGTAAAGTTCTCCCTATTTATGGCCTCATTAATAAATTTGCTAACTGGTAATCTGTCAAGAATTTGCATTGAATAGCACCTTTAACCCAATAAAATACCCTTAGATGCTCAAAGGAACACGAGTAAACAAAGTTTGATGTCAAGTCACTTGAGGATGTTCTGGAATGGGAGATCAAAAGTGTGGCCAAAGAGGTAAGTTTTAAAGGAGGTGATTTTGGGAGCGCAGTTTCTCAGTGGTTAGCACTGCTGCCTCACAGCGCCGGAGATCCAAGTTTGATTCCAATCTTGGGTGACTGTCTGTGTGGAGTTTGCACATTCTCCCTGTGTCTGTGTGGGTTTCCTCCAGGTGCTCCAGTTTCCTCCCACAGTCCAAAGATGAGCAGGTTAGAGTGAATTATTCATTGGAAATGTCAGGTTACAGGTCTGGGGGGTGGGGTGGGGGTGGGGGGGGTAGGGGGTGGTGGAGGCAGGGGTGATGGTGCTGGGTCTGGGGTGGATGTTCTTTAGTGGGTCAGTGTGGATTCGATGGGTAGGGATTCTGTAGGGATTCTGAGAGGTGGAACAGTTTAAAGAAGTTAAAAACCACACAACACCAGGTGATAGTCGAACAGGTTTATTTGGAAGCACTAGCTTTTGGAGCACTGCTCCTTCATCAGGTGGTTGTGGAGTATAAGATTGTGTGACACAAAATGTATAGCAAAGGTTTACAGTGTGATGCAACTGAAATCATATACTGTTTGTTAAGTCTCTCATCACTTGGATTAGGCAAGTTGGTTTCAGTTCTTTCATCTGTAAATTCCAGGATTTGTTGGGCCGAAGGGCCTGTTTCCACACTGTAAGTAATCTAATCTAAACTTTCTTAAAGTCACATTCTTAAGTGAACTTTAACAACAGGTACCATGTTGGCCCAGATAGTGCATTGAAGTTGTGAGGTGCCCTGTGTGAGGCTGTCTGTATTCCAATATTCAGACTGATTCTTTTCCTAAAAAAGGGATTTACAGAATCTTACATAGACTCATGCAGTTTTTGAGCAAAATAAAATGTAATCCTGCAAGTACAAATTAACCCACAAATTTACATGTGTGTGTGCATGTGGGTGTGTGGGTGCAGGGGGGTATGGGTGTCTGTGAGAGAATGTGTGTATGTGTGAGTGTAAAGGGGTATACGTCTGTGAGAGGATGTGTGTGCATGTGAGTGTGGGAGTGTATGTGTGAGCGTATGAGAGAGAGTGTGCGTGCATGCATAGTGGAGTGTGTGACATGAACCCAAGGTCCCAGTTGAGTCCATGCCCACGGGTACCAAACTTGGCTAACAGCCTCTGCTCGGCCACTTGGTGTTGTCGCCTGTCCCGAAGTCAGCCTTGGAGGATGGCCACCCGAAGGTTATCAGACCGCTGAAGTGTTCTCCGATTGGGAGGGAACACTCCCGTCTGTTGGATGTTGTGAGGTTTAAAGAAGCAATTCCAGAGATTAGGCCCCAGACGGCTGAAGACATGGCATCAATAGTGCAGTCATATTTACAAGAATGGCTCCAGGGATGGAAGAAATTGACACCATTCTCTTTGGAGAAAAGAATTTGACTGGGCTTTCCAAAATCATGAGTGAGCTGGCTGGAGTACATTGGGAGAAGCTGTTCCCATTTGTAAAAGAATCAAGAACGAGAGGGGCACAGATTTAAAGTGATGTGCAAATGAAGCAAGGGTGATATAAGAATAAACTTTTTCCCACAGCGAGTCGTTAAGGTCTGGAAGGCACTGCCTGGAAATGTAGGGAGGCAGGTTCAAATCAAACATTCAAGAGAAGCATTGGGTGGTTATTTGGATAAAATAATCTGCAGGCATATGGAGAAAAGACAGGAGATTGACACGAGGAGATAGAAACAGCCCAGACATAATGAGCTGAATGACCCGCTTCGACAACATAACAATCTGTGGTTAAAATTAGGGAGAGGAGAGAGCTCAGAGTGTGATTAGTACTGATCTTGGAGGTTGTGAGACTGGAGGGGGGGGGTTACAGAGATGGGACAATGTAGGTACGATTTGAAAGTTAGGGTGACAATTTGAAAAAATCAAAGATACAAATTGATGAAAATGCACCCAAAAGGAAATGAGTTACTCAAAACTGGAATGGCGCCCAATGGGTTGACTGCATCCCCCATCTCAGGGTACACACAGAATAATAAACTGGACTATGTCTCAGATATACAGGCTCTCAGGAAAAATTGTGTTGGCAGAATTTTTGGGAATAAAATACTGCCCAGTTTTTAAGTTTAGTTTCACAGACAACAATTTTTCAGCAAATAGGCTAAGTAGGTGATCACCCTCATCGGTCACAGCTCATAGCACACAGCTCACAGCTCACAGCTCACAGCACACAGCTCACAGCACACAGCACACAGCTCACAGCACACAGAACACAGCTCACAGCACACAGCTCACAGCACACAGCTCACAGCTCACAGCTCACAGCACACAGCTCACAGCACACAGCTCACAGAACACAGCACACAGCACACAGCTCACAGCTCACAGCACACAGCACACAGCTCACAGCTCACAGCACACAGCACACAGCTCAAAGCACGCAGCTCACAGCACACAGCTTACAGCACACAGCACACAGCTCACAGCAGACAGCTCACAGCACACAGCTCACAGCACACAGCTCACAGCACACAGCTCACAGCTCACAGCACACAGCACACAGCTCACAGCACACAGCTCACAGCACACAGACCACAGCACACAGCACACAGCTCACAGCTCACAGCACACAGCACACAGCACACAGACCACAGCACACAGCTCACAGCACACAGCACACAGCACACAGCTCACAGCACACAGCACACAGCTCACAGCACACAGCACACAGCACACAGCTCACAGCTCACAGCACACAGCACACAGCTCATAGCACACAACTCACAGCTCACAGCTCACAGCACACAGCACACAGCACACAGCTCACAGAACACAGCACACAGCACACAGCTCACAGCACACAGCACACAGCTCAAAGCACACAGCACACAGCACACAGAACACAGCACACAGCTCACAGCTCACAGCACACAGCACACAGCTCACAGCACACAGCTAACAGAACACAGCACACAGCTGACAACACACAGCACACAGCTCACAGCACACAGCACACAGCTCACAGCACACAGCTCACAGAACACAGCACACAGCTCACAGCACACAGCACACAGCTCACAGCACACAGCTCACAGAACACAGCACACAGAACACAGCACACAGCTCACAGCACACAGCACACAGCTCACAGCACACAGCACACAGCACACAGCTCACAGCACACAGCACACAGCTCATAGCACACAGCTCACAGCTCACAGCTCACAGCACACAGCACACAGCACACAGCTCGCAGCACACAGCACACAGCACACAGCACACAGCTCACAGCACACAGCACACAGCTCATAGCACACAGCACACAGCACACAGCTCACAGCACACAGCACACAGCTCATAGCACACAGCTCACAGCTCACAGCTCACAGCACACAGCTCACAGCACACAGCTCACAGCACACAGCACACAGCTCAAAGCATGCAGCTCACAGCACACAGCTTACAGCACACAGCACACAGCTCATAGCACACAGCACACAGCTCACAGCACACAGCTCACAGCACACAGCACACAGCTCATAGCACACAGCACACAGCTCACAGCACACAGCTCACAGCTTATAGCACACAGCTCACAGGTCACAGCACACAGCTGACAGCTCACAGCACACAGCTCACAGCTTATACCACACAGCTCACAGCACACAGCACACAGCTCACAGCACACAGCACACAGCTCACAGCACACAGCTCACAGCTCACAGCTCACAGAACACAGCACAAAGCACACAGCTCACAGCACACACCACACAGCCCACAGAACACAGCTCATAGCACACAGCTCACAGCTCACAGCACACAGCTCATAGCTCACAGCACACAGCACACAGCTCACAGAACACAGCACACAGCACACAGCACACAGCTCACAGCACACAGCACACAGCTCCCAGCACACAGCACACAGCACACAGCTCACAGAACACAGCACACAGCACACAGGTCACAGCTCACAGCACACAGCACACAGCTCACAGCACACAGCTCACAGAACACAGCACACAGCTCACAGAACACAGCACAGAGCACACAGCTCACAGCACACAGCTCACAGCTCACAGCACACAGCACACAGCTAACAGCACACACCACACAGCTCACAGAACACAGCACACAGCACACAGCACACAGCTCACAGCTCACAGAACAGAGCACACAGCACACAGCTCACAGCACATAGCACACAGCTCACAGCACACAGCTCACAGCACACAGCTCACAGCACACAGCACACAGCACACAGCTCAAAGCACGCAGCTCACAGCACACAGCTTACAGCACACAGCACACAGCTCATAGCACACAGCACACAGCACACAGCTCACAGCAGACAGCTCACAGCACACAGCTCACAGCACACAGCTCATAGCACACAGCTCACAGCTCACAGCACACAGCACACAGCTCACAGCACACAGCTCACAGCACACAGACCACAGCACACAGCACACAGCTCATAGCTCACAGCACACAGCACACAGACCACAGCACACAGCTCACAGCTCACAGCACACAGCACACAGCACACAGCTCACAGCACACAGCACACAGCACACAGCTCACAGCTCACAGCACACAGCACACAGCTCATAGCACACAGCTCACAGCTCACAGCTCACAGCACACAGCACACAGCTCACAGAACACAGCACACAGCACACAGCTCACAGCACACAGCACACAGCACACAGCTCACAGAACACAGCACACAGCTCACAGCTCACAGCACACAGCACACAGCTCACAGCACACAGCTAACAGAACACAGCACACAGCTGACAACACACAGCACACAGCTCACAGCACACAGCACACAGCTCACAGCACACAGCTCACAGAACACAGCACACAGCTCACAGCACACAGCACACAGCTCACAGCACACAGCACACAGCACACAGCTCACAGAACACAGCACACAGAACACAGCACACAGCTCACAGCTGACAGCACACAGCACACAGCTCACAGCACATAGCACACAGCTCATAGCACACAGCTCACAGCTCACAGCTCACAGCACACAGCACACAGCACACAGCACACAGCTCACAGCACACAGCACACAGCTCATAGCACACAGCTCACAGCTCACAGCTCACAGCACACAGCACACAGCACACAGCTCGCAGCACACAGCACACAGCACACAGCACACAGCTCACAGCACACAGCACACAGCTCATAGCACACAGCACACAGCTCACAGCACACAGCTCACAGCACACAGCTCACAGCACACAGCACACAGCTCATAGCACACAGCACACAGCTCACAGCACACAGCTCACAGCTTATAGCACACAGCTCACAGGTCACAGCACACAGCTGACAGCTCACAGCACACAGCTCACAGCTTATACCACACAGCTCACAGCACACAGCACACAGCACACAGCTCACAGCACACAGCACACTGCACACAGCTCACAGCTCACAGAACACAGCACAAAGCACACAGCTCACAGCACACAGCACACAGCCCACAGAACACAGCTCATAGCACACAGCTCACAGCTCACAGCACACAGCTCATAGCTCACAGCACACAGCACACAGCTCACAGAACACAGCACACAGCACACAGCACACAGCTCACAGCACACAGCACACAGCTCCCAGCACACAGCACACAGCACACAGGTCACAGCTCACAGCACACAGCACACAGCTCACAGCACACAGCTCACAGAACACAGCACACAGCTCACAGAACACAGCACAGAGCACACAGCTCACAGCACACAGCTCACAGCTCACAGCACACAGCACACAGCTAACAGCACACACCACACAGCTCACAGAACACAGCACACAGCACACAGCACACAGCTCACAGCTCACAGAACAGAGCACACAGCACACAGCTCACAGCACATAGCACACAGCTCACAGCACACAGCTCACAGCACACAGCTCACAGCACACAGCACACAGCACACAGCTCAAAGCACGCAGCTCACAGCACACAGCTTACAGCACACAGCACACAGCTCATAGCACACAGCACACAGCACACAGCTCACAGCAGACAGCTCACAGCACACAGCTCACAGCACACAGCTCATAGCACACAGCTCACAGCTCACAGCACACAGCACACAGCTCACAGCACACAGCTCACAGCACACAGACCACAGCACACAGCACACAGCTCACAGCTCACAGCACACAGCACACAGACCACAGCACACAGCTCACAGCTCACAGCACACAGCACACAGCACACAGCTCACAGCACACAGCACACAGCTCACAGCACACAGCACACAGCACACAGCTCACAGCTCACAGCACACAGCACACAGCTCATAGCACACAGCTCACAGCTCACAGCTCACAGCACACAGCACACAGCTCACAGAACACAGCACACAGCACACAGCTCACAGCACACAGCACACAGCACACAGCTCACAGAACACAGCACACAGCTCACAGCTCACAGCACACAGCACACAGCTCACATCACACAGCTAACAGAACACAGCACACAGCTGACAACACACAGCACACAGCTCACAGCACACAGCACACAGCTCACAGCACACAGCTCACAGAACACAGCACACAGCTCACAGCACACAGCACACAGCTCACAGCACACAGCACACAGCACACAGCTCACAGAACACAGCACACAGAACACAGCACACAGCTCACAGCTGACAGCACACAGCACACAGCACACAGCTCACAGCACATAGCACACAGCTCATAGCACACAGCTCACAGCTCACAGCACACAGCACACAGCACACAGCACACAGCTCACAGCACACAGCACACAGCTCATAGCACACAGCTCACAGCTCACAGCTCACAGCACACAGCACACAGCTCGCAGCACACAGCACAAAGCACACAGCACACAGCTCACAGCACACAGCACACAGCTCATAGCACACAGCACACAGCAAACAGCTCACAGCACACAGCACACAGCTCACAGCTCACAGCACACAGCACACAGACCACAGCACACAGCTCACAGCTCACAGCACACAGCACACAGCACACAGCTCACAGCACACAGCACACAGCTCACAGCACACAGCACACAGCACACAGCACACAGCTCACAGCTCACAGCACACAGCACACAGCTCATAGCACACAGCTCACAGCTCACAGCTCACAGCACACAGCACACAGCACACAGCTCACAGCACACAGCACACAGCTCACAGCACACAGCACACAGCACACAGCTCACAGAACACAGCACACAGCTCACAGCTCACAGCACACAGCACACAGCTCACAGCACACAGCTAACAGAACACAGCACACAGCTGACAACACACAGCACACAGCTCACAGCACACAGCACACAGCTCACAGCACACAGCTCACAGAACACAGCACACAGCTCACAGCACACAGCACACAGCTCACAGCACACAGCACACAGCACACAGCACACAGAACACAGCACACAGAACACAGCACACAGCTCACAGCTGACAGCACACAGCACACAGCACACAGCTCACAGCACATAGCACACAGCTCATAGCACACAGCTCACAGCTCACAGCTCACAGCACACAGCACACAGCACACAGCTCACAGCTCACAGCACACAGCTCACAGCACACAGCACACAGCTCATAGCACACAGCACACAGCACACAGCTCACAGCACACAGCACACAGCTCATAGCACACAGCTCAAAGCTCACAGCTCACAGCACACAGCTCACAGCACACAGCTCACAGCACACAGCACACAGCTCAAAGCACGCAGCTCACAGCACACAGCTTACAGCACACAGCACACAGCTCATAGCACACAGCACACAGCTCACAGCACACAGCACACAGCTCATAGCACACAGCACACAGCTCACAGCACACAGCTCACAGCTTATAGCACACAGCTCACAGGTCACAGCACACAGCTGACAGCTCACAGCACACAGCTCACAGATTATACCACACAGCTCACAGCACACAGCACACAGCCCACAGAACACAGCACAAAGCACACAGCTCACAGCACACAGCACACAGCCCACAGAACACAGCTCATAGCACACAGCTCACAGCTCACAGCACACAGCTCATAGCTCACAGCACACAGCACACAGCTCACAGAACACAGCACACAGCACACAGCACACAGCACACAGCTCACAGCACACAGCACACAGCTCCCAGCACACAGCACACAGCACACAGCTCACAGAACACAGCACACAGCACACAGGTCACAGCTCACAGCACACAGCACACAGCTCACAGCACACAGCTCACAGAACACAGCACACAGCTCACAGAACACAGCACAGAGCACACAGCTCACAGCACACAGCTCACAGCTCACAGCACACAGCACACAGCTAACAGCACACACCACACAGCTCACAGAACACAGCACACAGCACACAGCACACAGCTCACAGCTCACAGAACAGAGCACACAGCACACAGCTCACAGCACATAACACACAGCTCACAGCACACAGCTCACAGCACACAGCTCACAGCACACAGCACACAGCACACAGCTCAAAGCACGCAGCTCACAGCACACAGCTTACAGCACACAGCACACAGCTCATAGCACACAGCACACAGCACACAGCTCACAGCAGACAGCTCACAGCATACAGCTCACAGCACACAGCTCACAGCACACAGCTCACAGCTCACAGCACACAGCACACAGCTCACAGCACACAGCTCACAGCACACAGACCACAGCACACAGCACACAGCTCACAGCTCACAGCACACAGCACACAGACCACAGCACACAGCTCACAGCTCACAGCACACAGCACACAGCACACAGCTCACAGCACACAGCACACAGCTCACAGCACACAGCACACAGCACACAGCACACAGCTCACAGCTCACAGCACACAGCACACAGCTCATAGCACACAGCTCACAGCTCACAGCACACAGCACACAGCTCATAGCACACAGCACACAGCTCACAGCACACAGCTCACAGCTTATAGCACACAGCTCACAGGTCACAGCACACAGCTGACAGCTCACAGCACACAGCTCACAGCTTATACCACACAGCTCACAGCACACAGCACACAGCCCACAGAACACAGCACAAAGCACACAGCTCACAGCACACAGCACACAGCCCACAGAACACAGCTCATAGCACACAGCTCACAGCTCACAGCACACAGCTCATAGCTCACAGCACACAGCACACAGCTCACAGAACACAGCACACAGCACACAGCACACAGCACACAGCTCACAGCACACAGCACACAGCTCCCAGCACACAGCACACAGCACACAGCTCACAGAACACAGCACACAGCACACAGGTCACAGCTCACAGCACACAGCACACAGCTCACAGCACACAGCTCACAGAACACAGCACACAGCTCACAGAACACAGCACAGAGCACACAGCTCACAGCACACAGCTCACAGCTCACAGCACACAGCACACAGCTAACAGCACACACCACACAGCTCACAGAACACAGCACAGAGCACACAGCTCACAGCACACAGCACACAGCACACAGCACACAGCTCACAGCTCACAGAACAGAGCACACAGCACACAGCTCACAGCACATAACACACAGCTCACAGCACACAGCTCACAGCACACAGCTCACAGCACACAGCACACAGCACACAGCTCAAAGCACGCAGCTCACAGCACACAGCTTACAGCACACAGCACACAGCTCATAGCACACAGCACACAGCACACAGCTCACAGCAGACAGCTCACAGCACACAGCTCACAGCACACAGCTCACAGCACACAGCTCACAGCTCACAGCACACAGCACACAGCTCACAGCACACAGCTCACAGCACACAGACCACAGCACACAGCACACAGCTCACAGCTCACAGCACACAGCACACAGACCACAGCACACAGCTCACAGCTCACAGCACACAGCACACAGCACACAGCTCACAGCACACAGCACACAGCTCACAGCACAAAGCACACAGCACACAGCACACAGCTCACAGCTCACAGCACACAGCACACAGCTCATAGCACACAGCTCACAGCTCACAGCTCACAGCACACAGCACACAGCACACAGCTCACAGAACACAGCACACAGCACACAGCTCACAGCACACAGCACACAGCACACAGCTCACAGAACACAGCACACAGCTCACAGCTCACAGCACACAGCACACAGCTCACAGCACACAGCTAACAGAACACAGCACACAGCTGACAATACACAGCACACAGCTCACAGCACACAGCACACAGCTCACAGCACACAGCTCACAGAACACAGCACACAGCTCACAGCACACAGCACACAGCTCACAGCACACAGCACACAGCACACAGCTCACAGAACACAGCACACAGAACACAGCACACAGCTCACAGCTGACAGCACACAGCACACAGCACACAGCTCACAGCACATAGCACACAGCTCATAGCACACAGCTCACAGCTCACAGCACACAGCACACAGCACACAGCACACAGCTCACAGCACACAGCACACAGCTCATAGCACACAGCTCACAGCTCACAGCTCACAGCACACAGCACACAGCTCGCAGCACACAGCACACAGCACACAGCACACAGCTCACAGCACACAGCACACAGCTCATAGCACACAGCACACAGCACACAGCTCACAGCACACAGCACACAGCTCACAGCTCACAGCACACAGCACACAGACCACAGCACACAGCTCACAGCTCACAGCACACAGCACACAGCACACAGCTCCCAGCACACAGCACACAGCTCACAGCACACAGCACACAGCACACAGCACACAGCTCACAGCTCACAGCACACAGCACACAGCTCATAGCACACAGCTCACAGCTCACAGCTCACAGCACACAGCACACAGCACACAGCTCACAGAACACAGCACACAGCACACAGCTCACAGCACACAGCACACAGCACACAGCTCACAGAACACAGCACACAGCTCACAGCTCACAGCACACAGCACACAGCTCACAGCACACAGCTAACAGAACACAGCACACAGCTGACAACACACAGCACACAGCTCACAGCACACAGCACACAGCTCACAGCACACAGCTCACAGAACACAGCACACAGCTCACAGCACACAGCACACAGCTCACAGCACACAGCACACAGCACACAGCTCACAGAACACAGCACACAGAACACAGCACACAGCTCACAGCTGACAGCACACAGCACACAGCACACAGCTCACAGCACATAGCACACAGCTCATAGCACACAGCTCACAGCTCACAGCTCACAGCACACAGCACACAGCACACAGCACACAGCTCACAGCACACAGCACACAGCTCATAGCACACAGCTCACAGCTCACAGCACACAGCACACAGCACACAGCACACAGCACACAGCTCACAGAACACAGCACACAGCTCACAGCTCACAGCACACAGCACACAGCTCACAGCACACAGCTCACAGAACACAGCACACAGCTGACAGCTCACAGCACACAGCACACAGCTCATAGCACACAGCTCACAGCTCACAGCACACAGCACACAGGACACAGCTCGCAGCACACAGCACACAGCACACAGCTCACAGCACACAGCACACAGCTCACAGCACACAGCACACAGCTCATAGCACACAGCACACAGCTCATAGCACACAGCACACAGCACACAGCTCACAGCACACAGCACACAGCTCATAGCACACAGCTCACAGCTCACAGCTCACAGCACACAGCTCACAGCACACAGCTCACAGCACACAGCACACAGCTCAAAGCACGCAGCTCACAGCACACAGCTTACAGCACACAGCACACAGCTCATAGCACACAGCACACAGCTCACAGCACACAGCTCACAGCACACAGCTCACAGCACACAGCACACAGCTCATAGCACACAGCACACAGCTCACAGCACACAGCTCACAGCTTATAGCACACAGCTCACAGGTCACAGCACACAGCTGACAGCTCACAGCACACAGCTCACAGCTTATACCACACAGCTCACAGCTTATACCACACAGCTCACAGAACACAGCACAAAGCACACAGCTCACAGCACACAGCACACAGCCCACAGAACACAGCTCATAGCACACAGCTCACAGCTCACAGCACACAGCTCATAGCTCACAGCACACAGCACACAGCTCACAGAACACAGCACACAGCACACAGCACACAGCTCACAGCACACAGCACACAGCTCCCAGCACACAGCACACAGCACACAGCTCACAGCACACAGCACACAGGTCACAGCTCACAGCACACAGCACACAGCTCACAGCACACAGCTCACAGAACACAGCACACAGCTCACAGCACACAGCTCACAGCACACAGCTCACAGCTCACAGCTCACAGCACACAGCACACAGCTAACAGCACACACCACACAGCTCACTGAACACAGCACACAGCACACAGCACACAGCTCACAGCTCACAGAACAGAGCACACAGCACACAGCTCACAGCACATAGCACACAGCTCACAGCACACAGCTCACAACACACAGCTCACAGCACACAGCACACAGCTCATAGCACACAGCACACAGCTCACAGCACACAGCTCACAGCACACAGCACACAGCTCACAGCACACAGCTCACAGCACACAGCACACAGCTCACAGCTCACAGAACACAGCACAAAGCACACAGCTCACAGCACACAGCGCACAGCTCACAGCTCACACCACACAGCACACAGCTCACAGCACACAGCACACAGAACACAGCACACAGCTCACAGAACACAGCACACAGCTCACAGCTCACAGCACACAGCACACAGCTCACAGAACACAGCACACAGCTCACAGAACACAGCACAAAGCACACAGCTCACAGCTCACAGATTATAGCACACAGCTCACAGCACACAGCACACAGCTCACAGCACACAGGACACAGCTCACAGCACATAGCACACAGCTCACAGCACACAGCTCACAGAACACAGTACAAAGCACACAGCTCACAGCACACAGCACACAGCTCATAGCACACAGCTCACAGCTCATAGCACACAGCTCACAGCACACAGCTCACAGCACACAGCTCACAGCTCATAGCACACAGCTCACAGCTCACAGCACACAGCTGACAGCACACAGCTCACAGCACACAGCTCATAGCACACAGCTTATAGCACACAGCTCACAGCACACAGGACACAGCTCACAGAACACAGCACACAGCACACAGCACACAGCTCACAGCACACAGCACACATCACACAGCTCACAGCACACAGCACACAGCTCACAGCACACAGCTGACAGCACACAGCTCACAGCACACAGCTCATAGCACACAGCTTATAGCTCATAGCTCACAGCACACAGCACACAGCTCACAGAACACAGCACACAGCACACAGCACACAGCTCACAGACCACAGCACACAGCTCACAGCTCACAGCACACAGCACACAGGACACAGCTCACAGCACACAGCACACAGCTCACAGCCCACAGCACACAGCACACAGCTCACAGCTCACAGCACACAGCACACAGCTCACAGCACACAGCACACAGCTCACAGCACACAGCACACAGCTCACAGCACACAGACCACAGCACACAGCTCACAGCACACAGCACACAGCACACAGCTCACAGCACACAGCTCACAGCACACAGACCACAGCACACAGCTCACAGCTCACAGCACACAGAACACAGCACACAGGTCACAGCACACAGCACACAGCTCACAGCACACAGCACACAGCACACAGCTCACAGCTCACAGCACACAGCACACAGCTCATAGCACACAGCTCACAGCTCACAGCTCACAGCACACAGCACACAGCTCACAGAACACAGCACACAGCACACAGCTCACAGCACACAGCACACAGCACACAGCTCACAGCACACAGCTCACAGAACACAGCACACAGCTCACAGCTCACAGCACACAGCACACAGCTCACAGCACACAGCTCACAGAACACAGCACACAGCTGACAGCTCACAGCACACAGCACACAGCTCATAGCACACAGCTCACAGCTCACAGCACACAGCACACAGGACACAGCTCGCAGCACACAGCACACAGCACACAGCTCACAGCACACAGCACACAGCTCATAGCACACAGCACACAGCACACAGCTCACAGCACACAGCACACAGCTCATAGCACACAGCTCACAGCTCACAGCTCACAGCACACAGCTCACAGCACACAGCTCACAGCACACAGCACACAGCTCAAAGCACGCAGCTCACAGCACACAGCTTACAGCACACAGCACACAGCTCATAGCACACAGCACACAGCTCACAGCACACAGCTCACAGCACACAGCTCACAGCACACAGCACACAGCTCATAGCACACAGCACACAGCTCACAGCACACAGCTCACAGCTTATAGCACACAGCTCACAGGTCACAGCACACAGCTGACAGCTCACAGCACACAGCTCACAGCTTATACCACACAGCTCACAGCTTATACCACACAGCTCACAGAACACAGCACAAAGCACACAGCTCACAGCACACAGCTCACAGCACACAGCACACAGCTCATAGCACACAGCACACAGCTCACAGCTCACAGCACACAGCTCACAGCTCACAGCACACAGCACACAGCTCACAGCTCACAGCACATAGCACACAGCTCAAAGCACGCAGCTCACAGCACACAGCTTACAGCACACAGCACACAGCTCATAGCACACAGCACACAGCTCACAGCACAGAGCTCACAGCACACAGCTCACAGCACAAAGCTCACAGCTCACAACTCACAGCACACAGCTCATAGCACACAGCTCACAGCTCACAGCACACAGCACACAGCTCACAGCACACAGCTCACAGCACACAGACCACAGCACAGAGCACACAGCTCACAGCTCACAGCACACAGCACACAGACCACAGCACACAGCTCACAGCTCACAGCACACAGCGCACAGCACACAGCTCACAGCTCACAGCACACAGCACACAGCTCATAGCACACAGCTCACAGCTCACAGCACACAGCACACAGCACACAGCTCACAGAACACAGCACACAGCACACAGCTCACAGCACACAGCACACAGCACACAGCTCACAGAACACAGCACACAGCTCACAGCTCACAGCACACAGCACACAGCTCACAGCTCACAGAACACAGCACACAGCTGACAGCACACAGCACACAGCTCACAGCACACAGCACACAGCTCACAGCACACAGCTCACATCACACAGCTCACAGCACACAGCACACAGCTCACAGCACACAGCTGACAGCACACAGCTCACAGCACACAGCTCATAGCACACAGCTTATAGCTCATAGCTCACAGCACACAGCACACAGCTCACAGAACACAGCACACAGCACACAGCACACAGCTCACAGACCACAGCACACAGCTCACAGCTCACAGCACACAGCACACAGGACACAGCTCACAGCACACAGCACACAGCTCACAGCCCACAGCACACAGCACACAGCTCACAGCTCACAGCACACAGCACACAGCTCACAGCACACAGCACACAGCTCACAGCACACAGCACACAGCTCACAGCACACAGACCACAGCACACAGCTCACAGCACACAGCACACAGCACACAGCTCACAGCACACAGACCACAGCACACAGCTCACAGCTCACAGCACACAGAACACAGCACACAGGTCACAGCACACAGCACACAGCTCACAGCACACAGCACACAGCACACAGCTCACAGCTCACAGCACACAGCACACAGCTCATAGCACACAGCTCACAGCTCACAGCACACAGCACACAGCTCACAGAACACAGCACACAGCACACAGCTCACAGCACACAGCACACAGCACACAGCTCACAGAACACAGCACACAGCTCACAGCTCACAGCACACAGCACACAGCTCACAGCACACAGCTCACAGAACACAGCACACAGCTGACAGCTCACAGCACACAGCACACAGCTCATAGCACACAGCTCACAGCTCACAGCACACAGCACACAGGACACAGCTCGCAGCACACAGCACACAGCACACAGCTCACAGCACACAGCACACAGCTCGTAGCACACAGCACACAGCACACAGCTCACAGCACACAGCACACAGCTCATAGCACACAGCTCACAGCTCACAGCTCACAGCACACAGCTCACAGCACACAGCTCACAGCACACAGCACACAGCTCAAAGCACGCAGCTCACAGCACACAGCTTACAGCACACAGCACACAGCTCATAGCACACAGCACACAGCTCACAGCACACAGCTCACAGCACACAGCTCACAGCACACAGCACACAGCTCATAGCACACAGCACACAGCTCACAGCACACAGCTCACAGCTTATAGCACACAGCTCACAGGTCACAGCACACAGCTGACAGCTCACAGCACACAGCTCACAGCTTATACCACACAGCTCACAGCTTATACCACACAGCTCACAGAACACAGCACAAAGCACACAGCTCACAGCACACAGCTCACAGCACACAGCACACAGCTCATAGCACACAGCACACAGCTCACAGCTCACAGCACACACCTCACAGCACACAGCTCACAGAACACAGCACACAGCACACAGCTCACAGCTCACAGCACACAGCACACAGCTCACAGCTCACAGCACACAGCACACAGCTCAAAGCACGCAGCTCACAGCACACAGCTTACAGCACACAGCACACAGCTCATAGCACACAGCACACAGCTCACAGCACAGAGCTCACAGCACACAGCTCACAGCACAAAGCTCACAGCTCACAACTCACAGCACACAGCTCATAGCACACAGCTCACAGCTCACAGCACACAGCACACAGCTCACAGCACACAGCTCACAGCACACAGACCACAGCACACAGCACACAGCTCACAGCTCACAGCACACAGCACACAGACCACAGCACACAGCTCACAGCTCACAGCACACAGCACACAGCACACAGCTCACAGCACACAGCACACAGCTCACAGCACACAGCACACAGCGCACAGCACACAGCTCACAGCTCACAGCACACAGCACACAGCTCATAGCACACAGCTCACAGCTCACAGCACACAGCACACAGCACACAGCTCACAGAACACAGCACACAGCACACAGCTCACAGCACACAGCACACAGCACACAGCTCACAGAACACAGCACACAGCTCACAGCTCACAGCACACAGCACACAGCTCACAGCACACAGCTCACAGAACACAGCACACAGCTGACAGCACACAGCACACAGCTCACAGCACACAGCACACAGCTCACAGCACACAGCTCACAGAACACAGCACACAGCTCACAGCACACAGCACACAGATCACAGCACACAGCACACAGCACACAGCACACAGAACACAGCACACAGCTCATAGCACACAGCACACAGCTCACAGCTCACAGCACACAGCTCACAGCACACAGCACACAGCTCACAGAACACAGCACACAGCACACAGCTCACAGCTCACAGCACACAGCACACAGCTCGCAGCTCACAGCACACAGCACACAGCTCAAAGCACGCAGCTCACAGCACATAGCTTACAGCTCACAGCACACAGCTCACAGCACACAGCTCACAGCACACAGCACACAGCTCATAGCACACAGCACACAGCTCACAGCACACAGCTCACAGCTTAGAGCACAAAGCTCACAGGTCACAGCACACAGCTGACAGCTCACAGCACACAGCTCACAGCTTATACCACACAGCTCACAGCACACAGCACACAGCACACAGCTCAGAGCGCACAGCACACAGCTCACAGCACACAGCACACAGCACACAGCTCACAGCTCACAGAACACAGCACAAAGCACACAGCTCACAGCACACAGCACACAGCCCACAGAACACAGCTCATAGCACACAGCTCACAGCTCACAGCACACAGCTCATAGCTCACAGCACACAGCACACAGCTCACAGAACACAGCACACAGCACACAGCTCACAGCACACAGCACACGGCTCCCAGCACACAGCACACAGCTCACAGAACACAGCACACAGCACACAGCTCACAGCTCACAGCACACAGCACACAGCTCACAGCACACAGCTCACAGAACACAGCACACAGCTCACAGAACACAGCACACAGCACACAGCTCACAGCACACAGCTCACAGCACACAGCACACAGCACACACCACACAGCTCACAGAACACAGCACACAGCTCACAGAACACAGCACACAGCACACAGCTCACAGCACACAGCTCACAGCACACAGCACACAGCTCACAGCACACAGCTCACAGAACACAGCACACAGCTCACAGAACACAGCACACAGCACACAGCTCACAGCACATAGCACACAGCTCACAGCACACAGCTCACAGCACACAGCTCACAGCACACAGCACACAGCTCATAGCACACAGCACACAGCTCACAGCACACAGCTCACAGCACACAGCACACAGCTCACAGCACACAGCTCACAGCACACAGCACACAGCTCACAGCTCACAGAACACAGCACAAAGCACACAGCTCACAGCACACAGCGCACAGCTCACAGCTCACACCACACAGCACACAGCTCACAGCACACAGCACACAGAACACAGCACACAGCTCACAGAACACAGCACACAGCACACAGCTCACAGCATACAGCTCACAGCTCACAGCACACAGCACACAGCTCACAGCACACAGCACACAGCTCACAGAACACAGCACACAGCACACAGCTCACAGCTCACAGCTTATAGCACACAGCTCACAGCACACAGCACACAGCTCACAGCACACAGGACACAGCTCACAGCACATAGCACACAGCTCACAGCACACAGCTCACAGAACACAGTACAAAGCACACAGCTCACAGCACACAGCACATAGCACACAGCTCACAGCTCACAGCTCACAGCTCATAGCACACAGCTCACAGCACACAGCTCACAGCACACAGCTCACAGCTCATAGCACACAGCTCACAGCTCACAGCACACAGCTGACAGCACACAGCTCACAGCACACAGCTCATAGCACACAGCTTATAGCACACAGCTCACAGCACACAGGACACAGCTCACAGAACACAGCACACAGCACACAGCTCACAGCACACAGCACACATCACACAGCTCACAGCACACAGCACACAGCTCACAGAACACAGCACACAGCTCACAGCTCACAGCACACAGCTCATAGCACACAGCTTATAGCTCATAGCTCACAGCACACAGCACACAGCTCACAGAACACAGCACACAGCACACAGCACACAGCACACATCACACAGCTCACAGAATACAGCACACAGACCACAGCACACAGCTCACAGCTCACAGCACACAGCACACAGCACACAGCTCACAGCACACAGCACACAGCTCACAGCACACAGCACACAGCTCACAGCACACAGCACACAGCACACAGCACACAGCTCACAGCTCACAGCACACAGCACACAGCTCACAGCACACAGCTCACAGCTCACAGCACACAGCACACAGCTCACAGCACACAGCTCACAGCACACAGACCACAGCACACAGCTCACAGCTCACAGCACACAGCACACAGCTCACAGCACACAGACCACAGCACACAGCTCACAGCTCACAGCACACAGCACACAGCTCACAGCACACAGCTCACAGCGCACAGACCACAGCACACAGCTCACAGCTCACAGCACACAGCACACAGCACACAGCTCACAGCACACAGCACACAGCTCACAGCTCACAGCACACAGCTCACAGCACAGAGCACACAGCACACAGCCGACAGCACACAGCACACAGCTCACAGCACACAGCACACAGCACACAGCTCATAGCACACAGCTCATAGCACACAGCTCATAGCACACAGCCTACAGAACACTGCACACAGCTCACAGCACACAGCACACAGCTCATAGCACATAGCACACAGCACACAGCATACAGCTCATAGCACACAACTCATAGCTCACAGCACACAGCACACAGCATACAGATCACAGCACACAGCTCATAGCACACAGCACACATCACACAGCACACAGCGCACAGCTCATAGCACACAGAACACAGCACACAGCTCACAGAACACAGCACACAGCACACAGCTCACAGCACACAGCTCACAGCTTACAGCACACAGCACACAGCTCACAGCACACAGCACACAGCTCACAGAACACAGCACACAGCACACAGCACACAGCTCACAGCTGACAGCACACAGCACACAGCTCACAGCACACAGCTCACAGCTCACAGCTTATAGCACACAGCTCACAGCCTACGGCACACAGCTTATACCACACAGCACACAGCTCACAGCACAAAGCACACAGCTTATAGCACACAGCACACAGCACACAGCTCACACCTCAGAGCACACAGCACACAGCACACAGCCTACAGCACACAGCTTATAGCACGCAGCACACAGCTCACAGCACACAGCACACAGCACACAGAACACAGCTCACAGCTCACAGCACACAGAACAAAGCTCACAGCACACAGAACACAGCTCACAGCACACAGCACACAGCACACAGCTCATAGCACACAGCACACAGAACACAGCACACAGCACACAGCTCAAAGCACACAGCACACAGAACACAGCTCACAGCTAACAGCACACAGAACACAGCTCACAGCACACAACTCACAGCTCACAGCCACAAGTTCACAGCACACAGCTCACAGCACACAGCTTGTAGCACACAGCACACAGCACACAGCTCACAGCACACAGCACACAGCTCACAGCTCACAGCAGACAGCACACAGCACACAGCCTACAGCTCACAGCACACAACTCACAGCACACAACACACAGCACACAGCCTACAGCACACAGCACACAGCTCACAGCTTTTAGCACACAGCTCACAGCACACAGCACACAGCTCACAGCACACAACTCACAGCTCACAGAACACAGCACACAGCCTACAGCTCACAGCACACAACTCACAGCTCACAGCACACAGCACACAGCCTACAGCTCACAGCACACAACTCACAGCTCACAGCACACAGCACACAGCACACAGCTCACAGCACACAACTCACAGGTCACAGCACACAGCACACAGCTCACAGCACACAACTCACAGCTCACAGCACACAGCACACAGCCTACAGCTCACAGCACACAACTCACAGCACACAACACACAGCACACAGCCTACAGCACACAGCACACGACTCACAGCTCACAGCACACAGCACACAGCACACAGCTCACAGCACACGACTCACAGCTCACAGCACACAGCACACAGCCTACAGCACACGGCACACAGCTCATAGCACACAGCACACAGCACACAGCCTACAGCACACAGCTCACAGCTCACAGCACACAGCTCACAGCTCACAGCTCACAGCACACAGCTCACAGCTCACAGCACACAGCACACAGCCTACAGCACACAGCACACAGCCTACAGCACACAGCTCACAGCACACAGCTCACAGCTCACAGCTCACAGCACACAGCTCACAGCTCACAGCTCACAGCTCACAGCACACAGCACACAGCTCACAGCACACAGCACACAGCCTACAGCACACAACTCACAGCTCACAGCTTACACACACAGCCTACAGCTCACAGCACACAACTCACAGCTCACAGCACACAGCACACAGCCTACAGCACACAGCTCACAGCACACAGCACACAGCTCATAGCACACAGCTCACAGCACACAGCACACAGCTCACAGCACACAGCACACAGCTCATAGCACACAGCTCACAGCTCACAGCACACAGCACACAGCTCACAGCTCACAGCACACAGCTCACAGCTCACAGCACACAGCACACAGCTCATAGCACACAGCTCACAGCACACAGCACACAGCTCACAGCACACAGCACACAGCCTACAGCACACAGCACACAGCATATAGCACACAGCACACAGCACACAGCCTACAGCACACAGCTCACAGCACACAGCTCATAGCTCACAGCACACAGCACACAGCACACAGCCTACAGCACACAGCTCACAACACACAGCTCACAGTACACAGCTCACAGCACACAGCACACAGAACACAGCTCACAGCACACAGCTCACAGCCTACAGCACACAGCCTACAGCACACAGCACACAGCCTACAGCACACAGCTAATAGCACACAGCACACAGCTCACAGCACATAGCACACAGCTTATAGCACACAGCACACAGCACACAGCTCACACCTCAGAGCACACAGCACACAGCACACAGCCGACAGCACACAGCTTATAGCACACAGCACACAGCTCACAGCACACAGCACACAGAACACAGCTCACAGCACACAGAACACAGCTCACAGCTCACAGCACACAGAACACAGCTCACAGCACACAGCACACAGCACACAGCTCATAGCACACAGCACACAGCACACAGAACACAGCACACAGCACACAGCTCAAAGCACACAGCACACAGAACACAGCTCACAGCTAACAGCACACAGAACACAGCTCACAGCACACAGCTCACAGCTCACAGCCCACAGCTCACAGCACACAGCTTGTAGCACACAGCACACAGCTCACAGCTCACAGCACACAGCTCACAGCACACAGCACACAGCTCACAGTTCACAGCACACAGCTCACAGCACACAGCTCACAGCTCACAACACACAGCTCACAGCTCACAGCTCACAGCACACAGCTCACAGCACACAGCACACAGCCTACAGCACACAGCTCACAACACACAGCTCACAGCACACAGCTCACAGCACACAGCACACAGAACACAGCTCACAGCACACAGCTCACAGCCTACAGCACACAGCCTACAGCACACAGCACACAGCCTACAGCACACAGCTTATACCACACAGCACACAGCTCACAGCACATAGCACACAGCTTATAGCACACAGCACACAGCACACAGCTCACAGCTCAGAGCACACAGCACACAGCACACAGCCTACAGCACACAGCTTATAGCACACAGCACACAGCTCACAGCACACAGCACACAGAACACAGCTCACAGCACACAGCACACAGCACACAGCTCATAGCACACAGCACACAGCACACAGAACACAGCACACAGCACACAGCTCAAAGCACACAGCACACAGAACACAGCTCACAGCTAACAGCACACAGAACACAGCTCACTTCACACAGCTCACAGCTCACAGCACACAGCTCACAGCTTATAGCACACAGCTAACACACACAGCACACAGCTCATAGCACACAGCACACAGCTCACAGCTCATAGCACACAACTCATAGTTCACAGCACACAGCACACAGAACACAGCTCACAGCACACAGCACACAGCTCATAGCACACAGCACACAGCTCATAGCACACAGCACACAGCGCACAGCTCACAGCACACAGCACACAGAACACAGCTCACAGCACACAGCTCACAGCTTATAGCACACAGCACACAGCTCACAGAACAAAGCACACAGAACGCAGCTCACAGCACACAGCACACACCTCACAGCACACAGCTCACAGCTTATAGCACACAGCACACAGCTCACAGCACACAGCTCATAGCACACAGCACACAGCACACAACTCACAGCTCACAGCACACAGCTCATACCACACAGCACACAGCACACAGCACACAGCACACACCTCACAGCTTATAACACACAGCTCACAGCACACAGCACACAGCACACAGCTCACAGCTTATAGCACACAGCTCACAGCTCACAGCACACAGCTCACAGCTCACAGCTTATAGCACACAGCTCACAGCACACAGCACACAGCTCACAGCACACAGCACACAGCTCACAGCACACAGCTCACAGCTTATAGCACACAGCTCACAGCCCACAGCTCACAGCCCACAGCTCACAGCACACAGCTCACAGCACACAGCTCACAGCTCACAGCCCACAGCTCACAGCACACAGCTCACAGCACACAGCTCACAGCACACAGCTCACAGCACACAGCACACAGCTCACAGCACACAGCTCACAGCTTATAGCACACAGCTCACAGCTCACAGCTCACAGCCCACAGCTCACAGCACACAGCCCACAGCTCACAGCCCACAGCTCACAGCCTACAGCACACAGCTCACAGCACAGAGCTCACAGCTCACAGCGCACAGCTCACAGCTCACAGCACACAGCTTGTAGCACACAGCTCACAGCACACAGCACACAGCTCACAGCACACAGCTCATAGCACACATCTCACAGCTCACATCTCACAGCACACAGCTCAGTGCACACAGCACACAGCTCACAGCACACAGCACACAGCTCACAGCTCACAGCGCACAGCTCACAGCTCACAGCACACAGCTTGTAGCACACAGCTCACAGCACACAGCACACAGCTCACAGCACACAGCTCATAGCACACATCTCACAGCTCACATCTCACAGCACACAGCTCAGTGCACACAGCACACAGCACACAGCACACAGCCTACAGCTCACAGCACACAACTCACAGCTCACAGCACACAGCAGACAGCACACAGCTCACAGCACACAACTCACAGCTCACAGCACACAGCACACAGCTCACAGCACACAACTCACAGCTCACAGCACACAGCACACAGCCTACAGCTCACAGCACACAACTCACAGCACACAACACACAGCACACAGCCTACAGCACACAGCACACAGCACACAGCACACAAGTCACAGCTCACAGAACACAGCACACAGCCTACAGCTCACAGCACACAACTCACAGCTCACAGCACACAGCACACAGCCTACAGCACACAGCACACAGCTCACAGCACACAACTCACAGCTCACAGCACACAGCACACAGCCTACAGCACACGGCACACAGCTCATAGCACACAGCACACAGCACACAGCCTACAGCACACAGCTCACAGCACACAGCTCACAGCTCACAGCTCACAGCACACAGCTCACAGCTCACAGCTCACAGCACACAGCACACAGCTCACAGCTTACACACACAGCCTACAGCTCACAGCACACAACTCACAGCTCACAGCACACAGCACACAGCCTACAGCACACAGCTCACAGCTCACAGCACACAGCACACAGCTCACAGCACACAGCACACAGCTCATAGCACACAGCTCACAGCACACAGCACACAGCTCACAGCTCACAGCACACAGCACACAGCTCATAGCACACAGCTCACAGCACACAGCACACAGCTCACAGCCCACAGCACACAGCCTACAGCACACAGCACACAGCACATAGCACACAGCACACAGCACACAGCCTACAGCACACAGCTCACAGCACACAGCTCACGGCTCACAGCACACAGCACACAGCACACAGCCTACAGCACACAGCTCACAACACACAGCTCACAGCACACAGCTCACAGCACACAGCACACAGAACACAGCTCACAGCACACAGCCTACAGCACACAGCTTATAGCACACAGCACACAGCTCACAGCACATAGCACACAGCTTATAGCACACAGCACACAGCACACAGCTCACAGCTCAGAGCACACAGCACACAGCACACAGCCTACAGCACACAGCTTATAGCACACAGCACACAGCACACAGCACACAGCTCACAGCACACAGCTCACAGCTCACAGCACACAGCTTGTAGCACACAGCTCACAGCACACAGCACACAGCACACAGCTCACAGCACACAGCACACAGCTCACAGCACACAGCACACAGCTCACAGCTCACAGCACACAGCTCACAGCACACAGCACACAGCCTACATCACACAGCACACACCGCACAGCTCACATCACACAGCTCACAGCACACAGCTTATAGCACACAGCACACAGCTCACAGCTTATAGCAAACAGCTCACAGCACACAGCTCACAGCTCACAGCCCACAGCTCACAGCACACAGCACACAGCTCACAGCACACAACTCACAGCTCACAGCACACAGCACACAGCCTACAGCTCACAGCACACAACTCACAGTTCACAGCACACAGCACACAGCCTACAGCTCACAGCACACAACTCACATCTCACAGCACACAGCACACAGCTCACAGCACACATCTCACAGCACACAACTCACAGCTCACAGCACACAGCACACAGCCTACAGCTCACAGCACACAACTCACAGCACACAGCCTACAGCACACAGCACACAGCTCACAGCTTATAGCACACAGCTCACAGCACACAGCACACAGCTCACAGCACACAACTCACAGCTCACAGCACACAGCACACAGCCTACAGCTCACAGCACACAACTCAGAGCTCACAGCACACAGCACACAGCCTACAGCTCACAGCACACAACTCACAGCTCACAGCACACAGCAGACAGCACACAGCTCACAGCACACAACTCACAGCTCACAGCACACAGCACACAGCTCACAGCACACAACTCACAGCTCACAGCACACAGCACACAGCCTACAGCTCACAGCACACAACTCACAGCACACAACACACAGCACACAGCCTACAGCACACAGCACACAGCACACAGCACACAACTCACAGCTCACAGAACACAGCACACAGCCTACAGCTCACAGCACACAACTCACAGCTCACAGCACACAGCACACAGCCTACAGCACACAGCACACAGCTCACAGCACACAACTCACAGCTCACAGCACACAGCACACAGCCTACAGCACACGGCACACAGCTCATAGCACACAGCACACAACTCACAGCTCACAGCACACAGCACACAGCCTACAGCACACAGCTCACAGCTCACAGCACACAGCACACAGCTCATAGCACACAGCTCACAGCACACAGCACACAGCTCACAGCCCACAGCACACAGCACACAGCTCATAGCACACAGCTCACAGCACACAGCACACAGCTCACAGCCCACAGCACACAGCCTACAGCACACAGCACACAGCACATAGCACACAGCACACAGCACACAGCCTACAGCACACAGCTCACAGCACACAGCTCACGGCTCACAGCACACAGCACACAGCACACAGCCTACAGCACACAGCTCACAACACACAGCTCACAGCACACAGCTCACAGCACACAGCACACAGAACACAGCTCACAGCACACAGCTCACAGCCTACAGCACACAGCCTACAGCACACAGCACACAGCCTACAGCACACAGCTTATAGCACACAGCACACAGCTCACAGCACATAGCACACAGCTTATAGCACACAGCACACAGCACACAGCTCACAGCTCAGAGCACACAGCACACAGCACACAGCCTAAAGCACACAGCTTATAGCACACAGCACACAGCACACAGCACACAGCCTACAGCACACAGCACACAGCCTACAGCACACAGCTTATAGCACACAGCACACAGCTCACAGCACACAGCACACAGAACACAGCTCACAGCACACAGCACACAGCACACAGCTCATAGCACACAGCACACAGCACACAGCACACAGAACACAGCACACAGCACACAGCTCAAAGCACACAGCACACAGAACACAGCTCACAGCTAACAGCACACAGAACACAGCTCACTTCACACAGCTCACAGCTCACAGCACACAGCTCACAGCTTATAGCACACAGCTAACACACACAGCACACAGCTCATAGCACACAGCACACAGCTCACAGCTCATAGCACACAACTCATAGTTCACAGCACCCAGCACACAGAACACAGCTCACAGCACACAGCACACAGCTCATAGCACACAGCACACAGCTCATAGCACACAGCACACAGCGCACAGCTCACAGCACACAGCACACAGAACACAGCTCACAGCACACAGCACACACCTCATAGCACACAGCACACAGAACAAAGCACACAGAACGCAGCTCACAGCACACAGCACACAGCTCACAGCACACAGCTCACAGCTTATAGCACACAGCACACAGCTCACAGCACACAGCTCACAGCACACAGCACACAGCACACAACTCACAGCTCACAGCACACAGCACACAGCACACAGCACACACCTCACAGCTTATAACACACAGCTCACAGCACACAGCACACAGCACACAGCTCACAGCTTATAGCACACAGCTCACAGCTTATAGCACACAGCTCACAGCTCACAGCACACAGCTCACAGCACACAGCACACAGCTCACAGCACACAGCTCACAGCTTATAGCACACAGCTCACAGCCCACAGCTCACAGCACACAGCTCACAGCTCACAGCCCACAGCTCACAGCACACAGCTCACAGCACACAGCTCACAGCACACAGCTCACAGCACACAGCACACAGCTCACAGCACACAGCTCACAGCTTATAGCACACAGCTCACAGCTCACAGCTCACAGCCCACAGCTCACAGCACACAGCCCACAGCTCACAGCCCACAGCTCACAGCCTACAGCACACAGCTCACAGCACAGAGCTCACAGCTCACAGCACACAGCTTGTAGCGCACAGCTCACAGCTCACAGCACACAGCTTGTAGCACACAACTCACAGCACACAACACACAGCTCACAGCACACAGCTCATAGCACACATCTCACAGCTCACATCTCACAGCACACAGCTCAGTGCACACAGCACACAGCTCACAGCACACAGCACACAGCACACAGCACACAGCACACAGCTCACAGCTCACAGCTCATAGCACGCAGCGCACAGCACACAGCTCACAGCACACAGCACACAGCTCACAGCTCACAGCACACAGCTCACAGCTCACAGCTCATAGCACACAGCACACAGCACACAGCTCATAGCACACAGCACACAGCACACAGCACACAGCTCATAGCACACATCTCACAGCTCACATCTCACAGCACACAGCTCAGTGCACACAGCACACAGCACACAGCACACAGCCTACAGCTCACAGCACACAACTCACAGCTCACAGCACACAGCAGACAGCACACAGCTCACAGCACACAACTCACAGCTCACAGCACACAGCACACAGCTCACAGCACACAACTCACAGCTCACAGCACACAGCACACAGCCTACAGCTCACAGCACACAACTCACAGCACACAACACACAGCACACAGCCTACAGCACACAGCACACAGCACACAGCACACAAGTCACAGCTCACAGAACACAGCACACAGCCTACAGCTCACAGCACACAACTCACAGCTCACAGCACACAGCACACAGCCTACAGCACACAGCACACAGCTCACAGCACACAACTCACAGCTCACAGCACACAGCACACAGCCTACAGCACACGGCACACAGCTCATAGCACACAGCACACAGCACACAGCCTACAGCACACAGCTCACAGCACACAGCTCACAGCTCACAGCTCACAGCACACAGCTCACAGCTCACAGCACACAGCACACAGCCTACAGCACACAGCTCACAGCTCACAGCACACAGCACACAGCTCACAGCACACAGCACACAGCTCATAGCACACAGCACACAGCACACAGCACACAGAACACAGCACACAGCACACAGCTCAAAGCACACAGCACACAGAACACAGCTCACAGCTAACAGCACACAGAACACAGCTCACTTCACACAGCTCACAGCTCACAGCACACAGCTCACAGCTTATAGCACACAGCTAACACACACAGCACACAGCTCATAGCACACAGCACACAGCTCACAGCTCATAGCACACAACTCATAGTTCACAGCACCCAGCACACAGAACACAGCTCACAGCACACAGCACACAGCTCATAGCACACAGCACACAGCTCATAGCACACAGCACACAGCGCACAGCTCACAGCACACAGCACACAGAACACAGCTCACAGCACACAGCACACACCTCATAGCACACAGCACACAGAACAAAGCACACAGAACGCAGCTCACAGCACACAGCACACAGCTCACAGCACACAGCTCACAGCTTATAGCACACAGCACACAGCTCACAGCACACAGCTCACAGCACACAGCACACAGCACACAACTCACAGCTCACAGCACACAGCACACAGCACACAGCACACACCTCACAGCTTATAACACACAGCTCACAGCACACAGCACACAGCACACAGCTCACAGCTTATAGCACACAGCTCACAGCTCACAGCTTATAGCACACAGCTCACAGCTCACAGCACACAGCTCACAGCACACAGCACACAGCTCACAGCACACAGCTCACAGCTTATAGCACACAGCTCACAGCCCACAGCTCACAGCACACAGCTCACAGCTCACAGCCCACAGCTCACAGCACACAGCTCACAGCACACAGCTCACAGCACACAGCTCACAGCACACAGCACACAGCTCACAGCACACAGCTCACAGCTTATAGCACACAGCTCACAGCTCACAGCTCACAGCCCACAGCTCACAGCACACAGCCCACAGCTCACAGCCCACAGCTCACAGCCTACAGCACACAGCTCACAGCACAGAGCTCACAGCTCACAGCACACAGCTTGTAGCGCACAGCTCACAGCTCACAGCACACAGCTTGTAGCACACAACTCACAGCACACAACACACAGCTCACAGCACACAGCTCATAGCACACATCTCACAGCTCACATCTCACAGCACACAGCTCAGTGCACACAGCACACAGCTCACAGCACACAGCACACAGCACACAGCACACAGCACACAGCTCACAGCTCACAGCTCATAGCACGCAGCGCACAGCACACAGCTCACAGCACACAGCACACAGCTCACAGCTCACAGCACACAGCTCACAGCTCACAGCTCATAGCACACAGCACACAGCACACAGCTCATAGCACACAGCACACAGCACACAGCACACAGCTCATAGCACACATCTCACAGCTCACATCTCACAGCACACAGCTCAGTGCACACAGCACACAGCACACAGCACACAGCCTACAGCTCACAGCACACAACTCACAGCTCACAGCACACAGCAGACAGCACACAGCTCACAGCACACAACTCACAGCTCACAGCACACAGCACACAGCTCACAGCACACAACTCACAGCTCACAGCACACAGCACACAGCCTACAGCTCACAGCACACAACTCACAGCACACAACACACAGCACACAGCCTACAGCACACAGCACACAGCACACAGCACACAAGTCACAGCTCACAGAACACAGCACACAGCCTACAGCTCACAGCACACAACTCACAGCTCACAGCACACAGCACACAGCCTACAGCACACAGCACACAGCTCACAGCACACAACTCACAGCTCACAGCACACAGCACACAGCCTACAGCACACGGCACACAGCTCATAGCACACAGCACACAGCACACAGCCTACAGCACACAGCTCACAGCACACAGCTCACAGCTCACAGCTCACAGCACACAGCTCACAGCTCACAGCTCACAGCACACAGCACACAGCTCACAGCTTACACACACAGCCTACAGCTCACAGCACACAACTCACAGCTCACAGCACACAGCACACAGCCTACAGCACACAGCTCACAGCTCACAGCACACAGCACACAGCTCACAGCACACAGCACACAGCTCATAGCACACAGCTCACAGCACACAGCACACAGCTCACAGCTCACAGCACACAGCACACAGCTCATAGCACACAGCTCACAGCACACAGCACACAGCTCACAGCCCACAGCACACAGCCTACAGCACACAGCACACAGCACATAGCACACAGCACACAGCACACAGCCTACAGCACACAGCTCACAGCACACAGCTCACGGCTCACAGCACACAGCACACAGCACACAGCCTACAGCACACAGCTCACAACACACTGCTCACAGCACACAGCTCACAGCACACAGCACACAGAACACAGCTCACAGCACACAGCCTACAGCACACAGCTTATAGCACACAGCACACAGCTCACAGCACATAGCACACAGCTTATAGCACACAGCACACAGCACACAGCTCACAGCTCAGAGCACACAGCACACAGCACACAGCCTACAGCACACAGCTTATAGCACACAGCACACAGCACACAGCACACAGCTCACAGCACACAGCTCACAGCTCACAGCACACAGCTTGTAGCACACAGCTCACAGCACACAGCACACAGCACACAGCTCACAGCACACAGCACACAGCTCACAGCACACAGCACACAGCTCACAGCTCACAGCACACAGCTCACAGCACACAGCACACAGCCTACATCACACAGCACACACCGCACAGCTCACATCACACAGCTCACAGCACACAGCTTATAGCACACAGCACACAGCTCACAGCTTATAGCAAACAGCTCACAGCACACAGCTCACAGCTCACAGCCCACAGCTCACAGCACACAGCACACAGCTCACAGCACACAACTCACAGCTCACAGCACACAGCACACAGCCTACAGCTCACAGCACACAACTCACAGTTCACAGCACACAGCACACAGCCTACAGCTCACAGCACACAACTCACATCTCACAGCACACAGCACACAGCTCACAGCACACATCTCACAGCACACAACTCACAGCTCACAGCACACAGCACACAGCCTACAGCTCACAGCACACAACTCACAGCACACAGCCTACAGCACACAGCACACAGCTCACAGCTTATAGCACACAGCTCACAGCACACAGCACACAGCTCACAGCACACAACTCACAGCTCACAGCACACAGCACACAGCCTACAGCTCACAGCACACAACTCAGAGCTCACAGCACACAGCACACAGCCTACAGCTCACAGCACACAACTCACAGCTCACAGCACACAGCAGACAGCACACAGCTCACAGCACACAACTCACAGCTCACAGCACACAGCACACAGCTCACAGCACACAACTCACAGCTCACAGCACACAGCACACAGCCTACAGCTCACAGCACACAACTCACAGCACACAACACACAGCACACAGCCTACAGCACACAGCACACAGCACACAGCACACAACTCACAGCTCACAGAACACAGCACACAGCCTACAGCTCACAGCACACAACTCACAGCTCACAGCACACAGCACACAGCCTACAGCACACAGCACACAGCTCACAGCACACAACTCACAGCTCACAGCACACAGCACACAGCCTACAGCACACGGCACACAGCTCATAGCACACAGCACACAGCACACAGCCTACAGCACACAGCTCACAGCACACAGCTCACAGCTCACAGCTCACAGCACACAGCTCACAGCTCACAGCTCACAGCACACAGCTCACAGCTTACACACACAGCCTACAGCTCACAGCACACAACTCACAGCTCACAGCACACAGCACACAGCCTACAGCACACAGCTCACAGCTCACAGCACACAGCACACAGCTCACAGCACACAGCACACAGCTCATAACACACAGCTCACAGCACACAGCACACAGCTCACAGCTCACAGCACACAGCACACAGCTCATAGCACACAGCTCACAGCACACAGCACACAGCTCACAGCCCACAGCACACAGCCTACAGCACACAGCACACAGCACATAGCACACAGCACACAGCACACAGCCTACAGCACACAGCTCACAGCACACAGCTCACGGCTCACAGCACACAGCACACAGCACACAGCCTACAGCACACAGCTCACAACACACAGCTCACAGCACACAGCTCACAGCACACAGCACACAGAACACAGCTCACAGCACACAGCTCACAGCCTACAGCACACAGCCTACAGCACACAGCACACAGCCTACAGCACACAGCTTATAGCACACAGCACACAGCTCACAGCACATAGCACACAGCTTATAGCACACAGCACACAGCACACAGCTCACAGCTCAGAGCACACAGCACACAGCACACAGCCTACAGCACACAGCTTATAGCACACAGCACACAGCACACAGCACACAGCCTACAGCACACAGCACACAGCCTACAGCACACAGCTTATAGCACACAGCACACAGCTCACAGCACACAGCACACAGAACACAGCTCACACCACACAGCACACAGCACACAGCTCATAGCACACAGCACACAGCACACAGCACACAGAACACAGCACACAGCACACAGCTCAAAGCACACAGCACACAGAACACAGCTCACAGCTAACAGCACACAGAACACAGCTCACTTCACACAGCTCACAGCTTATAGCACACAGCTAACACACACAGCACACAGCTCATAGCACACAGCACACAGCTCACAGCTCATAGCACACAACTCATAGTTCACAGCACCCAGCACACAGAACACAGCTCACAGCACACAGCACACAGCTCATAGCACACAGCACACAGCTCATAGCACACAGCACACAGCGCACAGCTCACAGCACACAGCACACAGAACACAGCTCACAGCACACAGCACACACCTCATAGCACACAGCACACAGAACAAAGCACACAGAACGCAGCTCACAGCACACAGCACACAGCTCACAGCACACAGCTCACAGCTTATAGCACACAGCACACAGCTCACAGCACACAGCTCACAGCACACAGCACACAGCACACAACTCACAGCTCACAGCACACAGCACACAGCACACAGCACACACCTCACAGCTTATAACACACAGCTCACAGCACACAGCACACAGCACACAGCTCACAGCTTATAGCACACAGCTCACAGCTCACAGCTTATAGCACACAGCTCACAGCTCACAGCACACAGCTCACAGCACACAGCACACAGCTCACAGCACACAGCTCACAGCTTATAGCACACAGCTCACAGCCCACAGCTCACAGCACACAGCTCACAGCTCACAGCCCACAGCTCACAGCACACAGCTCACAGCACACAGCTCACAGCACACAGCTCACAGCACACAGCACACAGCTCACAGCACACAGCTCACAGCTTATAGCACACAGCTCACAGCTCACAGCTCACAGCCCACAGCTCACAGCACACAGCCCACAGCTCACAGCCCACAGCTCACAGCCTACAGCACACAGCTCACAGCACAGAGCTCACAGCTCACAGCACACAGCTTGTAGCGCACAGCTCACAGCTCACAGCACACAGCTTGTAGCACACAACTCACAGCACACAACACACAGCTCACAGCACACAGCTCATAGCACACATCTCACAGCTCACATCTCACAGCACACAGCTCAGTGCACACAGCACACAGCTCACAGCACACAGCACACAGCACACAGCACACAGCACACAGCTCACAGCTCACAGCTCATAGCACGCAGCGCACAGCACACAGCTCACAGCACACAGCACACAGCTCACAGCTCACAGCACACAGCTCACAGCTCACAGCTCATAGCACACAGCACACAGCACACAGCTCATAGCACACAGCACACAGCACACAGCTCACAGCTCATATCACACAGCTCACAGCTCACAGCACACAGCACACAGCTCACAGCTCACAGCACACAGCTCACAGCACACAGCACACAGCTCACAGCACACAGCTCACAGCTCACAGCACACAGCACACAGCTCATAGCACACAGCACACAACACACACCTCATAGCACACAGATCATAGCACACAGCTCATAGCACACAGCTCACAGCACACAGCACACAGCTCACAGCTCACAGCACACAGCTCACAGCACACAGCACACAGCACACAGCACACAGCACACAGCTCATAGCACACAGCTCATAGCACACAGCTCATAGCACACAGCCTACAGCACACTGCACACAGCTCACAGCTCATAGCACACGTCACACAGCTCACAGCACACAGCTCATAACACACAGCACACAGCATACAGCTCACAGCACACAGCACACAGCACACAGCATACAGCTCATAGCACACAGCACACATCACACAGCACACAGCACACAGCTCATAGCACATAGCACACAGCACACAGCACACATCATACAGCTCATAGCACACAGCTCACAGCTCACAGCACACAGCACACAGCATACAGCTCACAGCACACAGCTCACAGCACACAGCACACATCGCACAGCACACAGCACACAGCTCATAGCACACAGCTCATAGCACACAGCTCATAGCACACAGCCTACAGCACACTGCACACAGCTCACAGCTCATAGCACACGTCACACAGCTCACAGCACACAGCTCATAACACACAGCACACAGCATACAGCTCACAGCACACAGCACACAGCACACAGCATACAGCTCATAGCACACAGCACACATCACACAGCACACAGCACACAGCTCATAGCACATAGCACACAGCACACAGCACACATCATACAGCTCATAGCACACAGCTCACAGCTCACAGCACACAGCACACAGCATACAGCTCACAGCACACAGCTCACAGCACACAGCACACATCGCACAGCACACAGCATACAGCTCATAGCACACAGAACACAGCACACAGCTCACAGAACACAGCACACAGCACACAGCTCACAGCACACAGCTCCCAGCTTACAGCACACAGCACACAGCACACAGCACACAGCTCACAACACACAGCACACAGCACACAGCTCACAGCACACAGCACACAGCTCATAGCACATAGCACACAGCACACAGCACACAGCATACAGCTCATAACACACAGCTCACAGCTCACAGCACACAGCACACAGCACACAGCTCACAACACACAGCTGACAGCACACAGCTCATAGCACACAGCTCATAGCACACAGCTCATACCACACAGCCTACAGCACACTGCACACAGCTCACAGCTCACAGCTCACAGCACACAGCACACAGCTCACAGCTCACAGCACACAGCTCACAGCACACAGCACATAGCACACAGCTCACAGCACACAGCTCACAGCACACAGCACACAGCTCATAGCACACAGCACACAGCTCACAGCACACAGCTCACAGCACACAGCTCATAGCACACAGCTCATAGCACACAGCTCATAGCACACAGCCTACAGCACACTGCACACAGCTCACAACTCACAGCACACAGCTCACAGCTCACAGCTCACAGCACACAGCTCACAGCACACAGCTCACAGCTCACAGCACACAGCTCACAGCTCACAGCACACAGTTCACAGCTCACAGCACACAGCTCACAGCACACAGCACACAGCTCACAGCACACAGCTCACAGCACACAGCACACAGCACACAGCTCATAGCACACAGCTCATAGCAGACAGCTCATAGCACACAGCCTACAGCACACTGCACACAGCTCACAGCTCATAGCACACGTCACACAGCTCACAGCACACAGCTCATAGCACACAGCACACAGCACACAGCACACAGCATACAGCTCACAGCACACAGCACACAGCACACAGCTCACAGCACACAACTCACAGCTCACAGCACACAGCACACAGCCTACAGCTCACAGCACACAACTCACAGCACACAACACACAGCACACAGCCTACAGCACACAGCACACAGCACACAGCACACAACTCACAGCTCACAGAACACAGCACACAGCCTACAGCTCATAGCACACAGCTCATAGCAGACAGCTCATAGCACACAGCCTACAGCACACTGCACACAGCTCACAGCTCATAGCACACGTCACACAGCTCACAGCACACAGCTCATAGCACACAGCACACAGCACACAGCACACAGCATACAGCTCACAGCACACAGCACACAGCACACAGCTCACAGCACACAACTCACAGCTCACAGCACACAGCACACAGCCTACAGCTCACAGCACACAACTCACAGCACACAACACACAGCACACAGCCTACAGCACACAGCACACAGCACACAGCACACAACTCACAGCTCACAGAACACAGCACACAGCCTACAGCTCACAGCACACAACTCACAGCTCACAGCACACAGCACACAGCGTACAGCACACAGCACACAGCTCACAGCACACAACTCACAGCTCACAGCACACAGCACACAGCCTACAGCACACGGCACACAGCTCATAGCACACAGCACACAGCACACAGCCTACAGCACACAGCTCACAGCACACAGCTCACAGCTCACAGCTCACAGCACACAGCTCACAGCTCACAGCTCACAGCACACAGCACACAGCTCACAGCTTACACACACAGCCTACAGCTCACAGCACACAACTCACAGCTCACAGCACACAGCACACAGCCTACAGCACACAGCTCACAGCTCACAGCACACAGCACACAGCTCACAGCACACAGCACACAGCTCATAGCACACAGCTCACAGCACACAGCACACAGCTCACAGCTCACAGCACACAGCACACAGCTCATAGCACACAGCTCACAGCACACAGCACACAGCTCACAGCCCACAGCACACAGCCTACAGCACACAGCACACAGCACATAGCACACAGCACACAGCACACAGCCTACAGCACACAGCTCACAGCACACAGCTCACGGCTCACAGCACACAGCACACAGCACACAGCCTACAGCACACAGCTCACAACACACAGCTCACAGCACACAGCTCACAGCACACAGCACACAGAACACAGCTCACAGCACACAGCTCACAGCCTACAGCACACAGCCTACAGCACACAGCACACAGCCTACAGCACACAGCTTATAGCACACAGCACACAGCTCACAGCACATAGCACACAGCTTATAGCACACAGCACACAGCACACAGCTCACAGCTCAGAGCACACAGCACACAGCACACAGCCTACAGCACACAGCTTATAGCACACAGCACACAGCACACAGCACACAGCCTACAGCACACAGCACACAGCCTACAGCACACAGCTTATAGCACACAGCACACAGCTCACAGCACACAGCACACAGAACACAGCTCACAGCACACAGCACACAGCACACAGCTCATAGCACACAGCACACAGCACACAGCACACAGAACACAGCACACAGCACACAGCTCAAAGCACACAGCACACAGAACACAGCTCACAGCTAACAGCACACAGAACACAGCTCACTTCACACAGCTCACAGCTCACAGCACACAGCTCACAGCTTATAGCACACAGCTAACACACACAGCACACAGCTCATAGCACACAGCACACAGCTCACAGCTCATAGCACACAACTCATAGTTCACAGCACCCAGCACACAGAACACAGCTCACAGCACACAGCACACAGCTCATAGCACACAGCACACAGCTCATAGCACACAGCACACAGCGCACAGCTCACAGCACACAGCACACAGAACACAGCTCACAGCACACAGCACACACCTCATAGCACACAGCACACAGAACAAAGCACACAGAACGCAGCTCACAGCACACAGCACACAGCTCACAGCACACAGCTCACAGCTTATAGCACACAGCACACAGCTCACAGCACACAGCTCACAGCACACAGCACACAGCACACAACTCACAGCTCACAGCACACAGCACACAGCACACAGCACACACCTCACAGCTTATAACACACAGCTCACAGCACACAGCACACAGCACACAGCTCACAGCTTATAGCACACAGCTCACAGCTCACAGCTTATAGCACACAGCTCACAGCTCACAGCACACAGCTCACAGCACACAGCACACAGCTCACAGCACACAGCTCACAGCTTATAGCACACAGCTCACAGCCCACAGCTCACAGCACACAGCTCACAGCTCACAGCCCACAGCTCACAGCACACAGCTCACAGCACACAGCTCACAGCACACAGCTCACAGCACACAGCACACAGCTCACAGCACACAGCTCACAGCTTATAGCACACAGCTCACAGCTCACAGCTCACAGCCCACAGCTCACAGCACACAGCCCACAGCTCACAGCCCACAGCTCACAGCCTACAGCACACAGCTCACAGCACAGAGCTCACAGCTCACAGCACACAGCTTGTAGCGCACAGCTCACAGCTCACAGCACACAGCTTGTAGCACACAACTCACAGCACACAACACACAGCTCACAGCACACAGCTCATAGCACACATCTCACAGCTCACATCTCACAGCACACAGCTCAGTGCACACAGCACACAGCTCACAGCACACAGCACACAGCACACAGCACACAGCTCACAGCTCACAGCTCATAGCACGCAGCGCACAGCACACAGCTCACAGCACACAGCACACAGCTCACAGCTCACAGCACACAGCTCACAGCTCACAGCTCATAGCACACAGCACACAGCACACAGCTCATAGCACACAGCACACAGCACACAGCTCACAGCTCATATCACACAGCTCACAGCTCACAGCACACAGCACACAGCTCACAGCTCACAGCACACAGCTCACAGCACACAGCACACAGCTCACAGCACACAGCTCACAGCTCACAGCACACAGCACACAGCTCATAGCACACAGCACACAACACACACCTCATAGCACACAGATCATAGCACACAGCTCATAGCACACAGCTCACAGCACACAGCACACAGCTCACAGCTCACAGCACACAGCTCACAGCACACAGCACACAGCACACAGCACACAGCACACAGCTCATAGCACACAGCTCATAGCACACAGCTCATAGCACACAGCCTACAGCACACTGCACACAGCTCACAGCTCATAGCACACGTCACACAGCTCACAGCACACAGCTCATAACACACAGCACACAGCATACAGCTGACAGCACACAGCACACAGCACACAGCATACAGCTCATAGCACACAGCACACATCACACAGCACACAGCACACAGCTCATAGCACATAGCACACAGCACACAGCACACATCATACAGCTCATAGCACACAGCTCACAGCTCACAGCACACAGCACACAGCATACAGCTCACAGCACACAGCTCACAGCACACAGCACACATCGCACAGCACACAGCATACAGCTCATAGCACACAGAACACAGCACACAGCTCACAGAACACAGCACACAGCACACAGCTCACAGCACACAGCTCCCAGCTTACAGCACACAGCACACAGCACACAGCACACAGCTCACAACACACAGCACACAGCACACAGCTCACAGCACACAGCACACAGCTCATAGCACATAGCACACAGCACACAGCACACAGCATACAGCTCATAACACACAGCTCACAGCTCACAGCACACAGCACACAGCACACAGCTCACAACACACAGCTGACAGCACACAGCTCATAGCACACAGCTCATAGCACACAGCTCATACCACACAGCCTACAGCACACTGCACACAGCTCACAGCTCACAGCTCACAGCACACAGCACACAGCTCACAGCTCACAGCACACAGCTCACAGCACACAGCACATAGCACACAGCTCACAGCACACAGCTCACAGCACACAGCACACAGCTCATAGCACACAGCACACAGCTCACAGCACACAGCTCACAGCACACAGCTCATAGCACACAGCTCATAGCACACAGCTCATAGCACACAGCCTACAGCACACTGCACACAGCTCACAACTCACAGCACACAGCTCACAGCTCACAGCTCACAGCACACAGCTCACAGCACACAGCTCACAGCTCACAGCACACAGCTCACAGCTCACAGCACACAGTTCACAGCTCACAGCACACAGCTCACAGCACACAGCACACAGCTCACAGCACACAGCTCACAGCACACAGCACACAGCACACAGCTCATAGCACACAGCTCATAGCAGACAGCTCATAGCACACAGCCTACAGCACACTGCACACAGCTCACAGCTCATAGCACACGTCACACAGCTCACAGCACACAGCTCATAGCACACAGCACACAGCACACAGCACACAGCATACAGCTCACAGCACACAGCACACAGCACACAGCACACAGCATACAGCTCATAGCACACAGCACACATCACACAGCACACAGCACACAGCTCATAGCACATAGCACACAGCACACAGCATACAGCTCATAGCACACAGCTCACAGCTCACAGCACACAGCACACAGCATACAGCTCACAGCACACAGCTCATAGCACACAGCACACATCGCACAGCACACAGCACACAGATCATAGCACACAGAACACAGCACACAGCTCACAGAACACAGCACACAGCACACAGCTCACAGCACACAGCTCACAGCTTACAGCACACAGCACACAGCTCACAGCACACAGCACACAGCTCACAGAACACAGCACACAGCACACAGCTCACAGCACATAGCACACAGCTCACAGCACACAGCTCACAGCACACAGCTCACAGCACACAGCACACAGCTCATAGCACACAGCACACAGCTCACAGCTCACAGCTCACAGCACACAGCACACAGCTCACAGCACACAGCACACAGCTCACAGCACACAGCACACAGCTTATAGCACACAGCTCACAGCACACAGCACACAGCTCACAGCTCAAAGCACACAGCACACAGCACACAGCCTACAGCACACAACTTATAGCACACAGGACACAGCACACAGCCTACAGCACACAGCTTATTGCACACAGCACACAGCTCATAGCACACAGCACACAGCTCACAGCACACAGCACACAGCTTATAGCACACACCTCATAGCACACAGCTTATAGCACACAGCACACAGCTCACAGCATACAGCTCACAGCTCACAGCACAAAGCACACAGCTCACAGCACACAGCACACAGCACACTGCTCTCAGCACACAGCTTATATCACACACCTCATAGCACACAGCTTATAGCACACAGCACACAGCACACAGCTCACAGCTCACAGCTCACAGCACAAAGCACACAGCTCACAGCACACAGCACACAGCACACAGCACACAGCTTATAGCACACACCTCATAGCACACAGCTTAGAGCACACAGCACACAGCACACAGCTCACAGCACACAGCTCACAGCTCACAGCACAAAGCACACAGCTCACAGCACAAAGCACACAGCTTATAGCACACAGCACACAGCACACAGGACACAGCTCACAGCTCACAGCACAAAGCACACAGCTTATAGCACACAGCACACAGCACACAGCACACAGCTTATAGCACACACCTCATAGCACACAGCTTATAGCACACAGCACACAGCACACAGCTCACAGCACACAGCTCACAGCTCACAGCACAAAGCACACAGCTCACAGCACACAGCTTAGAGCACACAGCACACAGCTTCTAGCACACAGCACACAGCTCATACCACACAGCACACAGCTCACAGCTTATAGCACACAGCTCACAGCACACAGCTCACAGCTCACAGCACACAGCTTATAGCACACAGCACACAGGTCATCGCACACAGCACACAGAACACAGCTCACAGCTCACAGCACACAGCTTATAGCACACGGCACACAGCACACAGCACACAGCTTATAGCACACAGCACACAGCTCACAGCTTATAGCACACAGCTCACAGCACACAGCTCACAGCTCACAGCCCACAGCTCACAGCACACAGCACACAGCTCACAGCACACAACTCACAGCTCACAGCAGACAGCACACAGCACACAGCCTACAGCTCACAGCACACAACTCACAGCACACAACACACAGCACACAGCCTACAGCACACAGCACACAGCTCACAGCTTTTAGCACACAGCTCACAGCACACAGCACACAGCTCACAGCACACAACTCACAGATCACAGCACACAGCACACAGCCTACAGCTCACAGCACACAACTCACAGCTCACAGCACACAGCACACAGCCTACAGCTCACAGCACACAACTCACAGCTCACAGCACACAGCACACAGCACACAGCTCACAGCACACAACTCACAGGTCACAGCACACAGCACACAGCTCACAGCACACAACTCACAGCTCACAGCACACAGCACACAGCCTACAGCTCACAGCACACAACTCACAGCACACAACACACAGCACACAGCCTACAGCACACAGCACACAACTCACAGCTCACAGCACACAGCACACAGCACACAGCTCACAGCACACAACTCACAGCTCACAGCACACAGCACACAGCCTACAGCACACGGCACACAGCTCATAGCACACAGCACACAGCACACAGCCTACAGCACACAGCTCACAGCTCACAGCACACAGCACACAGCACACAGCTCACAGCTCACAGCACACAGCACACAGCCTACAGCACACAGCTCACAGCTCACAGCACACAACTCACAGCTCACAGCTTAAAGCACACAACTCACAGCTCACAGCACACAGCACACAGCCTACAGCACACAGCTCACAGTTCACAGCACACAGCACACAGCACACAGCCTACAGCACACAACTCACAGCTCACAGCTTACACACACAGCCTACAGCTCACAGCACACAACTCACAGCTCACAGCACACAGCACACAGCCTACAGCACACAGCTCACAGCACACAGCACACAGCTCACAGCACACAGCACACAGCTCATAGCACACAGCTCACAGCTCACCGCACGCAGCACACAGCTCACAGCTCACAGCACACAGCACACAGCTCATAGCACACAGCTCACAGCACACAGCACACAGCTCATAGCACACAGCTCACAGCTCACAGCACACAGCACACAGCTCACAGCTCACAGCACACAGCTCACAGCTCACAGCACACAGCACACAGCTCACAGCTCACAGCACACAGCACACAGCTCATAGCACACAGCTCACAGCACACAGCACACAGCTCACAGCACACAGCACACAGCCTACAGCACACAGCACACAGCATATAGCACACAGCACACAACACACAGCCTACAGCACACAGCTCACAGCACACAGCTCATAGCTCACAGCACACAGCACACAGCACACAGCCTACAGCACACAGCTCACAACACACAGCTCACAGTACACAGCTCACAGCACACAGCACACAGAACACAGCTCACAGCACACAGCTCACAGCCTACAGCACACAGCCTACAGCACACAGCACACAGCCTACAGCACACAGCTTATACCACACAGCACACAGCTCACAGCACATAGCACACAGCTTATAGCACACAGCACACAGCACACAGCTCACACCTCAGAGCACACAGCACACAGCACACAGCCTACAGCACACAGCTTATAGCACACAGCACACAGCTCACAGCACACAGCACACAGAACACAGCTCACAGCACACAGAACACAGCTCACAGCTCACAGCACACAGAACACAGCTCACAGCACACAGCACACAGCTCATAGCACACAGCACACAGCACACAGAACACAGCACACAGCACACAGCTCAAAGCACACAGCACACAGAACACAGCTAACAGCACACAGAACACAGCTCACAGCACACAGCTCACAGCTCACAGCCCACAGCTCACAGCACACAGCTTGTAGCACACAGCACACAGCTCACAGCTCACAGCACACAGCTTGTAGCACACAGCTCACAGCTCACAGCACACAGCACACAGCTCACAGTTCACAGCACACAGCTCACAGCACACAGCTCACAGCTCACAACACACAGCTCACAGCTCACAGCTCACAGCACACAGCTCACAGCACACAGCTCACAGCTCACAGCACACAGCACATAGCACACAGCTCACAGCTCACAGCTTGTAGCACACAGCTCACAGCTCACAGCCCACAGCTCACAGCCCACAGCTCACAGCACACAGCTCACAGCACACAGCTTGTTGCACACAGCTCACAGCTCACAGCCCACAGCTCACAAGCACACAGCTCACAGCACACAGCTCACAGCTCACAGCTCACAGCACACAGCTCACAGCACACAGCTCACAGCTCACAGCACACAGCTTGTAGCACACAGCTCACAACTCACAGCCCACAGCTCACAGCACACAGCTCACAGCACACAGCTCACAGCTCACAGCACACAGCTTGTAGCACACAGCTCACAGCTCACAGCATACAGCTCACAGCACACAGCTTGTAGCACACAGCTTGTAGCACACAGCTCACACCTCACAGCCCACAGCTCACAGCACACAGCTCACAGCTCACAGCACACAGCTCACAGCACACAGCTCACAGCACACAGCACACAGCACACAGCACACAGCTCACAGCACACAGCACACAGCTCACAGCTCACAGCACACAGCTCACAGCACACAGCACACAGCTCACAGCACACACCTCACAGCACACAGCACACAGCTCACAGCTCACAGCACACAGCTCACAGCTCACAGCACACAGCTCACAGCACACAGCACACAGCCTACAGCACACAGCACACACCGCACAGCTCACATCACACAGCTCACAGCACACAGCTTATACCACACAGCACACAGCTCACAGCTTATAGCAAACAGCTCACAGCACACAGCTCACAGCTCACAGCCCACAGCTCACAGCACACAGCACACAGCTCACAGCACACAACTCACAGCTCACAGCACACAGCACACAGCCTACAGCTCACAGCACACAACTCACAGTTCACAGCACACAGCACACAGCCTACAGCTCACAGCACACAACTCACATCTCACAGCACACAGCACACAGCACACAGCTCACAGCACACAACTCACAGCTCACAGCACACAGCACACAGCCTACAGCTCACAGCACACAGCTCACAGCTTATAGCACACAGCTCACAGCACACAGCACACAGCTCACAGCACACAACTCACAGCTCACAGCACACAGCACACAGCCTACAGCTCACAGCACACAACTCAGAGCTCACAGCACACAGCACACAGCCTACAGCTCACAGCACACAACTCAGAGCTCACAGCACACAGCACACAGCCTACAGCTCACAGCACACAACTCACAGCTCACAGCACACAGCACACAGCACACAGCTCACAGCACACAACTCACAGCTCACAGCACACAGCACACAGCTCACAGCACACAACTCACAGCTCACAGCACACAGCACACAGCCTACAGCTCACAGCACACAACTCACAGCACACAACACACAGCACACAGCCTACAGCACACAGCACACAGCACACAGCACACAACTCACAGCTCACAGCACACAGCACACAGCCTACAGCTCACAGCACACAACTCACAGCTCACAGCACACAGCACACAGCCTACAGCACACGGCACACAGCTCATAGCACACAGCACACAGCACACAGCCAACAGCACACAGCTCACAGCACACAGCTCACAGCTCACAGCTCACAGCACACAGCTCACAGCTCACAGCTCACAGCACACAGCACACAGCTCACAGCTTACACACACAGCCTACAGCTCACAGCACACAACTCACAGCTCACAGCACACAGCCTACAGCACACAGCACACAGCCTACAGCACACAGCCTACAGCACACAGCACACAGCACATAGCACACAGCACACAGCCTACAGCACACAGCTCACAGCACACAGCTCACAGCTCACAGCACACAGCACACAGCCTACAGCACACAGCTCACAACACACAGCTCACAGCACACAGCTCACAGCACACAGCACACAGCACACAGCATATAGCACACAGCACACAACACACAGCCTACAGCACACAGCTCACAGCACACAGCTCATAGCTCACAGCACACAGCACACAGCACACAGCCTACAGCACACAGCTCACAACACACAGCTCACAGTACACAGCTCACAGCACACAGCACACAGAACACAGCTCACAGCACACAGCTCACAGCCTACAGCACACAGCCTACAGCACACAGCACACAGCCTACAGCACACAGCTTATACCACACAGCACACAGCTCACAGCACATAGCACACAGCTTATAGCACACAGCACACAGCACACAGCTCACACCTCAGAGCACACAGCACACAGCACACAGCCTACAGCACACAGCTTATAGCACACAGCACACAGCTCACAGCACACAGCACACAGAACACAGCTCACAGCACACAGAACACAGCTCACAGCTCACAGCACACAGAACACAGCTCACAGCACACAGCACACAGCTCATAGCACACAGCACACAGCACACAGAACACAGCACACAGCACACAGCTCAAAGCACACAGCACACAGAACACAGCTAACAGCACACAGAACACAGCTCACAGCACACAGCTCACAGCTCACAGCCCACAGCTCACAGCACACAGCTTGTAGCACACAGCACACAGCTCACAGCTCACAGCACACAGCTTGTAGCACACAGCTCACAGCTCACAGCACACAGCACACAGCTCACAGTTCACAGCACACAGCTCACAGCACACAGCTCACAGCTCACAACACACAGCTCACAGCTCACAGCTCACAGCACACAGCTCACAGCACACAGCTCACAGCTCACAGCACACAGCACATAGCACACAGCTCACAGCTCACAGCTTGTAGCACACAGCTCACAGCTCACAGCCCACAGCTCACAGCCCACAGCTCACAGCACACAGCTCACAGCACACAGCTTGTTGCACACAGCTCACAGCTCACAGCCCACAGCTCACAAGCACACAGCTCACAGCACACAGCTCACAGCTCACAGCTCACAGCACACAGCTCACAGCACACAGCTCACAGCTCACAGCACACAGCTTGTAGCACACAGCTCACAACTCACAGCCCACAGCTCACAGCACACAGCTCACAGCACACAGCTCACAGCTCACAGCACACAGCTTGTAGCACACAGCTCACAGCTCACAGCATACAGCTCACAGCACACAGCTTGTAGCACACAGCTTGTAGCACACAGCTCACACCTCACAGCCCACAGCTCACAGCACACAGCTCACAGCTCACAGCACACAGCTCACAGCACACAGCTCACAGCACACAGCACACAGCACACAGCACACAGCTCACAGCACACAGCACACAGCTCACAGCTCACAGCACACAGCTCACAGCACACAGCACACAGCTCACAGCACACACCTCACAGCACACAGCACACAGCTCACAGCTCACAGCACACAGCTCACAGCTCACAGCACACAGCTCACAGCACACAGCACACAGCCTACAGCACACAGCACACACCGCACAGCTCACATCACACAGCTCACAGCACACAGCTTATACCACACAGCACACAGCTCACAGCTTATAGCAAACAGCTCACAGCACACAGCTCACAGCTCACAGCCCACAGCTCACAGCACACAGCACACAGCTCACAGCACACAACTCACAGCTCACAGCACACAGCACACAGCCTACAGCTCACAGCACACAACTCACAGTTCACAGCACACAGCACACAGCCTACAGCTCACAGCACACAACTCACATCTCACAGCACACAGCACACAGCACACAGCTCACAGCACACAACTCACAGCTCACAGCACACAGCACACAGCCTACAGCTCACAGCACACAGCTCACAGCTTATAGCACACAGCTCACAGCACACAGCACACAGCTCACAGCACACAACTCACAGCTCACAGCACACAGCACACAGCCTACAGCTCACAGCACACAACTCAGAGCTCACAGCACACAGCACACAGCCTACAGCTCACAGCACACAACTCAGAGCTCACAGCACACAGCACACAGCCTACAGCTCACAGCACACAACTCACAGCTCACAGCACACAGCACACAGCACACAGCTCACAGCACACAACTCACAGCTCACAGCACACAGCACACAGCTCACAGCACACAACTCACAGCTCACAGCACACAGCACACAGCCTACAGCTCACAGCACACAACTCACAGCACACAACACACAGCACACAGCCTACAGCACACAGCACACAGCACACAGCACACAACTCACAGCTCACAGCACACAGCACACAGCCTACAGCTCACAGCACACAACTCACAGCTCACAGCACACAGCACACAGCCTACAGCACACGGCACACAGCTCATAGCACACAGCACACAGCACACAGCCTACAGCACACAGCTCACAGCACACAGCTCACAGCTCACAGCTCACAGCACACAGCTCACAGCTCACAGCTCACAGCACACAGCACACAGCTCACAGCTTACACACACAGCCTACAGCTCACAGCACACAACTCACAGCTCACAGCACACAGCCTACAGCACACAGCACACAGCCTACAGCACACAGCCTACAGCACACAGCACACAGCACATAGCACACAGCACACAGCCTACAGCACACAGCTCACAGCACACAGCTCACAGCTCACAGCACACAGCACACAGCCTACAGCACACAGCTCACAACACACAGCTCACAGCACACAGCTCACAGCACACAGCACACAGAACACAGCTCACAGCACACAGCTCACAGCCTACAGCACACAGCCTACAGCACACAGCACACAGCCTACAGCACACAGCTTATACCACACAGCACACAGCTCACAGCACATAGCACACAGCTTATAGCACACAGCACACAGCACACAGCTCACAGCTCAGAGCACACAGCACACAGCACACAGCCTACAGCACACAGCTTATAGCACACAGCACACAGCTCACAGCACACAGCACACAGAACACAGCTCACAGCACACAGCACACAGCACACAGCTCATAGCACACAGCACACAGCACACAGAACACAGCACACAGCACACAGCTCAAAGCACACAGCACACAGAACACAGCTCACAGCTAACAGCACACAGAACACAGCTCACTTCACACAGCTCACAGCTCACAGCACACAGCTCACAGCTTATAGCACACAGCTAACACACACAGCACACAGCTCATAGCACACAGCACACAGCTCACAGCTCATAGCACACAACTCATAGTTCACAGCACACAGCACACAGAACACAGCTCACAGCACACAGCACACAGCTCATAGCACACAGCACACAGCTCATAGCACACAGCACACAGCGCACAGCTCACAGCACACAGCACACAGAACACAGCTCACAGCACACAGCTCACAGCTTATAGCACACAGCACACAGCTCACAGAACAAAGCACACAGAACGCAGCTCACAGCACACAGCACACACCTCACAGCACACAGCTCACAGCTTATAGCACACAGCACACAGCTCACAGCACACAGCTCATAGCACACAGCACACAGCACACAACTCACAGCTCACAGCACACAGCTCATACCACACAGCACACAGCACACAGCACACAGCACACACCTCACAGCTTATAACACACAGCTCACAGCACACAGCACACAGCACACAGCTCACAGCTTATAGCACACAGCTCACAGCTCACAGCACACAGCTCACAGCTCACAGCTTATAGCACACAGCTCACAGCACACAGCACACAGCTCACAGCACACAGCACACAGCTCACAGCACACAGCTCACAGCTTATAGCACACAGCTCACAGCCCACAGCTCACAGCACACAGCTCACAGCACACAGCTCACAGCTCACAGCCCACAGCTCACAGCACACAGCTCACAGCACACAGCTCACAGCACACAGCTCACAGCACACAGCACACAGCTCACAGCACACAGCTCACAGCTTATAGCACACAGCTCACAGCTCACAGCTCACAGCCCACAGCTCACAGCACACAGCCCACAGCTCACAGCCCACAGCTCACAGCCTACAGCACACAGCTCACAGCACAGAGCTCACAGCTCACAGCGCACAGCTCACAGCTCACAGCACACAGCTTGTAGCACACAGCTCACAGCACACAACACACAGCTCACAGCACACAGCTCATAGCACACATCTCACAGCTCACATCTCACAGCACACAGCTCAGTGCACACAGCACACAGCTCACAGCACACAGCACACAGCACACAGCTCACAGCTCACAGCTCATAGCACGCAGCGCACAGCACACAGCTCACAGCACACAGCACACAGCTCACAGCTCACAGCACACAGCTCACAGCTCACAGCTCATAGCACACAGCACACAGCACACAGCTCATAGCACACAGCACACAGCACACAGCTCACAGCTCACAGCACACAGCACACAGCTCACAGCTCACAGCACACAGCTCACAGCACACAGCACACAGCTCACAGCACACAGCTCACAGCTCACAGCACACAGCACACAGCTCATAGCACACAGCACACAGCACACACCTCATAGCACACAGATCATAGCACACAGCTCATAGCACACAGCTCACAGCACACAGCACACAGCTCACAGCTCACAGCACACAGCTCACAGCACACAGCACACAGCACACAGCACACAGCACACAGCTCATAGCACACAGCTCATAGCACACAGCTCATAGCACACAGCCTACAGCACACTGCACACAGCTCACAGCTCATAGCACACGTCACACAGCTCACAGCACACAGCTCATAACACACAGCACACAGCACACAGCACACATCATACAGCTCATAGCACACAGCTCACAGCTCACAGCACACAGCACACAGCATACAGCTCACAGCACACAGCTCACAGCACACAGCACACATCGCACAGCACACAGCACACAGCTCATAGCACACAGAACACAGCACACAGCTCACAGAACACAGCACACAGCACACAGCTCACAGCACACAGCTCCCAGCTTACAGCACACAGCACACAGCTCACAGCACACAGCACACAGCTCACAGAACACAGCACACAGCACACAGCACACAGCTCACAGCTCACAGAACACAGCACACAGCACACAGCTCACAGCACACAGCTCACAGCTCACAGCACACAGCTCACAGATCACAGCTTATAGCACACAGCTCACAGCACACAGCACACAGCACACAACTCACAGCACACAGGACACAGCTCACAGCACATAGCACACAGCTCACAGCACACAGCTCACAGCACACAGCTCACAGCACACAGCACACAGCTCATAGCACACAGCACACAGCTCACAGCACACAGCACACAGCTCATAGCACATAGCACACAGCACACAGCACACAGCATACAGCTCATAGCACACAGCTCACAGCTCACAGCACACAGCACACAGCATACAGCTCACAGCACACAGCTCATAGCACACAGCACACATCGCACAGCACACAGCACACAGCTCATAGCACACAGAACACAGCACACAGCTCACAGCACACAGCTCACAGCTTACAGCACACAGCACACAGCTCACAGCACACAGCACACAGCTCACAAACACAGCACACAGCACACAGCACACAGCTCACAGCTCACAGAACACAGCACACAGCACACAGCTCACAGCACACAGCTCACAGCTCACAGCACACAGCTCACAGCTCACAGCTTATAGCACACAGCTCACAGCTTATAGCACACAGCTCACAGAACACAGCACACAGCACACAACTCACAGCACACAGGACACAGCTCACAGCACATAGCACACAGCTCACAGCACACAGCTCACAGCACACAGCTCACAGCACACAGCACACAGCTCATAGCACACAGCACACAGCTCACAGCACACAGCTCACAGCACACAGCTCATAGCACACAGCTCATAGCACACAGCTCATAGCACACAGCCTACAGCACACTGCACACAGCTCACAGCACACAGCTCACAGCTCACAGCACACAGCACACAGCTCACAGCACACAGCTCACAGCACACAGCTCACAGCACACAGCACACAGCTCATAGCACACAGCACACAGCTCACAGCACACAGCTCACAGCACACAGCTCATAGCACACAGCTCATAGCACACAGCTCATAGCACACAGCCTACAGCACACTGCACACAGCTCACAGCTCACAGCTCACAGCACACAGCTCACAGCACACAGCACACAGCACACAGCATACAGCTCACAGCACACAGCACACAGCATACAGCTCATAGCACACAGCACACATCACACAGCACACAGCACACAGCTCATAGCACATAGCACACAGCACACAGCACACATCATACAGCTCACAGCACACAGCACACAGCATACAGCTCACAGCACACAGCTCACAGCACACAGCACACATCGCACAGCACACAGCACACAGCTCATAGCACACAGAACACAGCACACAGCTCACAGAACACAGCACACAGCACACAGCTCACAGCACACAGCTCACAGCTGACAGCACACAGCACACAGCACACAGCACACAGCCGACAGCTCACAGCACACAACTCACAGCTCACAGCACACAGCACACAGCCTACAGCACACAGCACACAGCTCACAGCACACAACTCACAGCTCACAGCACACAGCACACAGCACACAGCACACAGCACACAGCCTACAGCACACGGCACACAGCTCACAGCACACAGCACACAGCACACAGCCTACAGCACACAACTCACAGCTCACAGCTTACAGCACACGGCACACAGCTCATAGCACACAGCACACAGCTCACAGCTCACAGCACACAGCACACAGCTCATAGCACACAGCTCACAGCACACAGCACACAGCTCACAGCACACAGCACACAGCACACAGCACACAGGTCACAGCACACAACTCACAGCTCACAGCACACAGCACACAGCTCACAGCACACAACTCACAACTCACAGCACACAGCACACAGCCTACCGCTCACACCACACAACTCACAGCACACAACACACAGCACACAGCCTACAGCACACAGCACACAGCTCACAGCACACAGCACACAACTCACAGCTCAAAGCACACAGCACACAGCCTACAGCTCACAGCACACAACTCACAGCTCACAGCACACAGCCTACAGCACACAGCACACAGCTCACAGCACACAACTCACAGCTCACAGCACACAGCACACAGCCTACAGCACACGGCACACAGCTCATAGCACACAGCACACAGCCTACAGCACACAGCTCACAGCTCACAGCACACAGCACACAGCCTACAGCACACAACTCACAGCTCACAGCTTACACACACAGCCTACAGCTCACAGCACACAACTCACAGCTCACAGCACACAGCACACAGCACACAGCTCACAGCACACAGCACACAGCTCACAAACACAGCACACAGCACACAGCACACAGCTCACAGCTCACAGAACACAGCTCACAGCACACAGCTCACAGCTCACAGCTTATAGCACACAGCTCACAGCTTATAGCACACAGCTCACAGAACACAGCACACAGCACACAACTCACAGCACACAGGACACAGCTCACAGCACATAGCACACAGCTCACAGCACACAGCTCACAGCACACAGCTCACAGCACACAGCTCATAGCACACAGCACACAGCTCACAGCACACAGCTCACAGCACACAGCTCATAGCACACAGCTCATAGCACACAGCTCATAGCACACAGCCTACAGCACACTGCACACAGCTCACAGCACACAGCTCACAGCTCACAGCACACAGCACACAGCTCACAGCACACAGCTCACAGCACACAGCTCACAGCACACAGCACACAGCTCATAGCACACAGCACACAGCTCACAGCACACAGCTCACAGCACACAGCTCATAGCACACAGCTCATAGCACACAGCTCATAGCACACAGCCTACAGCACACTGCACACAGCTCACAGCTCACAGCTCACAGCACACAGCTCACAGCACACAACTCACAGCTCACAGCTTACAGCACACGGCACACAGCTCATAGCACACAGCACACAGCATACAGCTCATAGCACACAGCACACATCACACAGCACACAGCACACAGCTCATAGCACATAGCACACAGCACACAGCACACATCATACAGCTCACAGCACACAGCACACAGCATACAGCTCACAGCACACAGCTCACAGCACACAGCACACATCGCACAGCACACAGCACACAGCTCATAGCACACAGAACACAGCACACAGCTCACAGAACACAGCACACAGCACACAGCTCACAGCACACAGCTCACAGCTGACAGCACACAGCACACAGCACACAGCACACAGCCTACAGCTCACAGCACACAACTCACAGCTCACAGCACACAGCACACAGCCTACAGCACACAGCACACAGCTCACAGCACACAACTCACAGCTCACAGCACACAGCACACAGCACACAGCACACAGCCTACAGCACACGGCACACAGCTCACAGCACACAGCACACAGCACACAGCCTACAGCACACAACTCACAGCTCACAGCTTACAGCACACGGCACACAGCTCATAGCACACAGCACACAGCTCACAGCTCACAGCACACAGCACACAGCTCATAGCACACAGCTCATAGCACACAGCTCACAGCACACAGCACACAGCTCACAGCACACAGCACACAGCACACAGCACACAGGTCACAGCACACAACTCACAGCTCACAGCACACAGCACACAGCTCACAGCACACAACTCACAACTCACAGCACACAGCACACAGCCTACCGCTCACACCACACAACTCACAGCACACAACACACAGCACACAGCCTACAGCACACAGCACACAGCTCACAGCACACAGCACACAACTCACAGCTCAAAGCACACAGCACACAGCCTACAGCTCACAGCACACAACTCACAGCTCACAGCACACAGCCTACAGCACACAGCACACAGCTCACAGCACACAACTCACAGCTCACAGCACACAGCACACAGCCTACAGCACACGGCACACAGCTCATAGCACACAGCACACAGCCTACAGCACACAGCTCACAGCTCACAGCACACAGCACACAGCCTACAGCACACAACTCACAGCTCACAGCTTACACACACAGCCTACAGCTCACAGCACACAACTCACAGCTCACAGCACACAGCACACAGCCTACAGCACACAGCTCACAGCTCACAGCACACAGCACACAGCTCACAGCACACAGCACACAGCTCATAGCACACAGCTCACAGCTCACAGCACACAGCACACAGCTCACAGCTCACAGCTCACAGCACACAGCACACAACTCATAGCACACAGCTCACAGCACACAGCACACAGCTCATAGCACACAGCTCACAGCTCACAGCACACAGCACACAGCTCACAGCTCACAGCACACAGCTCACAGCTCACAGCACACAGCACACAGCTCATAGCACACAGCTCACAACTCACAGCACACAGCACACAGCTCACAGCTCACAGCACACAGCTCATAGCACACAGCTCACAGCATACAGCACACAGCTCACAGCACACAGCACACAGCTCACAGCACACAGCACACAGCACATAGCACACAGCACACAGCCTACAGCACACAGCTCACAGCACACAGCTCATAGCTCACAGCACACAGCACACAGCACACAGCCTCCAGCACACAGCTCACAACACACAGCTCACAGCACACAGCTCACAGCACACAGCACACAGAACACAGCTCACAGCCTACAGCACACAGCCTACAGCACACAGCACACAGCCTACAGCACACAGCTTATAGCACACAGCACACAGCTCACAGCACATAGCACACAGCTTATAGCACACAGCACACAGCACACAGCTCACACCTCAGAGCACACAGCACACAGCCGACAGCACACAGCTTATAGCACACAGCACACAGCTCACAGCACACAGCACACAGAACACAGCTCACAGCTCACAGCACACAGAACACAGCTCACAGCACACAGAACACAGCACACAGCACACAGCACACAGCACACAGCTCATAGCACACAGCACACAGCACACAGAACACAGCACACAGCACACAGCTCAAAGCACACAGCACACAGAACACAGCTCACAGCTAACAGCACACAGAACACAGCTCACAGCACACAGCTCACAGCTCACAGCCCACAGCTCACAGCACACAGCTCACAGCACACAGCCTACAGCTCACAGCACACAGCTCACAGCACACAGCTTGTAGCACACAGCTCACAGCTCACAGCACACAGCACACAGCTCACAGTTCACAGCACACAGCTCACAGCTCACAGCACACAGCTCACAGCTCACAGCACACAGCTCACAGCACACAGCTCACAGCTCACAGCACACAGCTCATAGCACACAGCTCACAGCTCACAGCTCACAGCTCACAGCTTGTAGCACACACCTCACAGCTCACAGCCCACAGCTCACAGCACACAGCTCACAGCACACAGCTCACAGCGCACAGCACACAGCTTGTAGCACACAGCTCACAGCTCACAGCCCACAGCTCACAAGCACACAGCTCACAGCCCACAGCTCACAAGCACACAGCTCACAGCACACAGCTCACAGCTTGTAGCTCACAGCTCACAACTCACAGCCCACAGCTCACAGCTCACAGCTTGTAGCACACAGCTTGTAGCACACAGCTCACAGCTTGTAGCACACAGCTTGTAGCACACAGCTCACAACTCACAGCCCACAGCTCACAGCACACAGCTCACAGCACACAGCTCACAGCACACAGCTCACAGCTCACAGCCCACAGCTCACAGCACACAGCTCACAGCACACAGCCTACAGCTCACAGCACACAGCTCACAGCACACAGCTTGTAGCACACAGCTCACAGCTCACAGCACACAGCACACAGCTCACAGTTCACAGCACACAGCACACAGCTCACAGCTCACAGCACACAGCTCACAGCTCACAGCACACAGCTTACAGCACACAGCCCACAGCCTACAGCACACAGCACACACCTCACAGCTCACATCACACAGCTCACAGCACACAGCTTATAGCACACAGCACACAGCTCACAGCTTATAGCACACAGCTCACAGCACACAGCTCACAGCTCACAGCCCACAGCTCACAGCACACAGCACACAGCTCACAGCACACAACTCACAGCTCACAGCACACAGCACACAGCACACAGCACACAGCCTACAGCTCACAGCACACAACTCACAGTTCACAGCACACAGCACACAGCCTACAGCTCACAGCACACATCTCACATCTCACAGCACACAGCACACAGCACACAGCTCACAGCACACATCTCACAGCACACAACTCACAGCTCACAGCACACAGCACACAGCCTACAGCTCACAGCACACAACTCACAGCACACAGCACACAACTCACAGCTCACAGCACACAGCACACAGCCTACAGCTCACAGCACACAACTCACAGCTCACAGCACACAGCACACAGCACACAGCCTACAGCACACAGCACACAGCACACAACTCACAGCTCACAGCACACAGCACACAGCCTACAGCACACAAATCACAGCTCACAGATTACACACACAGCCTACAGCTCACAGCACACAACTCACAGCTCACATCACACAGCACACAGCCTACAGCACACAGCTCACAGCTCACAGCACACAGCACACAGCTCACAGCACACAGCACACAGCTCATAGCACACAGCTCACAGCTCAGAGCACAGAGCAGACAGCTCACAGCTCACAGCACACAGCACACAGCTCATAGCACACAGCTCACAGCACACAGCACACAGCTCACAGCACACAGCACATAGCACACAGCACATAGCACACAGCCTACAGCACACAGCTCAAAGCACACAGCTCACAGCTCACAGCACACAGCACACAGCACACAGCCTACAGCACACAGCTCACAACACACAGCTCACAACACACAGCTCACAGCACACAGCACACAGCACACAGAACACAGCTCACAGCACATAGCTCACAGCCTACAGCACACAGCCTACAGCACACAGCACACAGCCTACAGCACACAGCTTATAGCACACGTCACACAGCTCACAACACATAGCACACAGCTTATAGCACACAGCACACAGCTCACACCTCAGAGCACACAGCACACAACACACAGCCTACAGCACACAGCTTATAGCACACAGCACACAGCTCACAGCACACAGAACACAGCTCACAGCACACAGCACACAGCACACAGCTCATAGCACACAGCACACAGCACACAGAACACAGCACACAGCACACAGTTCAAAGCACACAGCACACAGAACACAGCTCACAGCTAACAGCACACAGAACACAGCTCACAGCACACAGCTCACAGCTCACAGCACACAGCTCACAGCTTATAGCACACAGCTCACAGCTCACAGCACACAGCTCACAGCACACAGCACACAGCTCACAGCACACAGCTCACAGCTTATAGCACACAGCTCACAGCCCACAGCTCACAGCACACAGCTCACAGCTCACAGCCCACAGCTCACAGCACACAGCTCACAGCACACAGCTCACAGCTCACAGCTCACAGCTCACAGCACACAGCCCACAGCTCACAGCCCACATCTCACAGCCTACAGCTCACAGCTCACAGCACACAGCCCACAGCTCACAGCACACAGCTCACAGCTCACAGCACACAGCTTGTAGCGCACAGCTCACAGCTCACAGCACATAGCTTGTAGCACACAGCTCACAGCACACAGCTTGTAGCACACAGCTCACAGCTCACAGCACACAGCACACAGATCACAGCTTACAGCTCACAGCACACAGCTCATAGCACACATCTCACAGCTCACAGCTCACAGCACACAGCTCAGTGCACACAGCACACAGCTCACAGCACACAGCACACAGCACACAGCACACAGCTTATAGCACACAGCACACAGCACAGAGCACACAGCTCACAGCTCATAGCACACAGCTCATAGCACACAGCCTACAGCACACAGGACACAGCACACAGCTCATAGCGCACATCCCACACCTCACAGCACACAGCTCACAGCCCACAGCACACAGCTTATAGCACACAGCTCACAGCTCACAGCTGAGAGCACTCAGCTCACAGCTCACAGCTCATAGCACACAGCCTACAGCACACAGCACACAGCACATAGCACACAGCACACAGCCTACAGCACACAGCTCACAGCACACAGCTCACAGCTCACAGCACACAGCACACAGCACACAGCCTACAGCACACAGCTCACAACACACAGCTCACAGCACACAGCTCACAGCACACAGCACACAGAACACAGCTCACAGCACACAGCTCACAGCCTACAGCACACAGCCTACAGCACACAGCACACAGCCTACAGCACACAACACACAGCACACAGCTCACAGCTCAGAGCACACAGCACACAGCACACAGCCTACAGCACACAGCTTATAGCACACAGCACACAGCTCACAGCACACAGCACACAGAACACAGCTCACAGCACACAGCACACAGCACACAGCTCATAGCACACAGCACACAGCACACAGAACACAGCTCACAGCACACAGCTCACAGCTCACAGCACACAGCTCACAGCTTATAGCACACAGCTCACACACACAGCACACAGCTCATAGCACACAGCACACAGCTCACAGCTCATAGCACACAACTCATAGCACACAGCTCATAGCACACAGCACACAGCTCATAGCACACAGCACACAGCGCACAGCTCACAGCACACAGCACACAGAACACAGCTCACAGCACACAGCACACAACACACAGCACACAGCCTACAGCACACAGCACACAGCTCACAGCACACAGCACACAACTCACAGCTCACAGCACACAGCACACAGCCTACAGCTCACAGCACACAACTCACAGCTCACAGCACACAGCACACAGCCTACAGCACACAGCACACAGCTCACAGCACACAACTCACAGCTCACAGCACACAGCCTACAGCACACGGCACACAGCTCATAGCACACAGCACACAGCACACAGCACACAGCCTACAGCACACAGCTCACAGCTCACAGCACACAGCACACAGCTCACAGCACACAGCACACAGCTCATAGCACACAGCTCACAGCTCACAGAACACAGCACACAGCTCACACCTCACAGCACACAGCTCACAGCCCACAGCTCACAGCACACAGCTCACAGCTCACAGCCCACAGCTCACAGCACACAGCTCACAGCACACAGCTCACAGCTTATAGCACACAGCTCACAGCTCACAGCCCACAGCTCACAGCTCACAGCACACAGCCCACAGCTCACAGCACACAGCTCACAGCTCACAGCACACAGCTTGTAGCGCACAGCTCACAGCTCACAGCACATAGCTTGTAGCACACAGCTCACAGCACACAGCTTGTAGCACACAGCTCACAGCTCACAGCACACAGCACACAGATCACAGCTTACAGCTCACAGCACACAGCTCATAGCACACATCTCACAGCTCACAGCTCACAGCACACAGCTCAGTGCACACAGCACACAGCTCACAGCACACAGCACACAGCACACAGCACACAGCTTATACCACACAGCACACAGCACAGAGCACACAGCTCACAGCTCATAGCACACAGCACACAGCTCATAGCACACAGCCTACAGCACACAGGACACAGCACACAGCTCATAGCGCACATCCCACAGCTCACAGCACACAGCTCACAGCCCACAGCACACAGCTTATAGCACACAGCTCACAGCTCACAGCTGAGAGCACTCAGCTCACAGCTCACAGCTCATAGCACACAGCCTACAGCACACAGCACACAGCACATAGCACACAGCACACAGCCTACAGCACAAAGCTCACAGCACACAGCTCACAGCTCACAGCACGCAGCACACAGCTCACAGCCTACAGCACACAGCTCACAACACACAGCTCACAGCACACAGCTCACAGCACACAGCACACAGAACACAGCTCACAGCACACAGCTCACAGCCTACAGCACACAGCCTACAGCACACAGCACACAGCCTACAGCACACAACACACAGCACACAGCTCACAGCTCAGAGCACACAGCACACAGCACACAGCCTACAGCACACAGCTTATAGCACACAGCACACAGCTCACAGCACACAGCACACAGAACACAGCTCACAGCACACAGCACACAGCTCATAGCACACAGCACACAGCACACAGAACACAGCACACAGCACACAGCTCACAGCTAACAGCACACAGAACACAGCTCACAGCACACAGCTCACAGCTCACAGCACACAGCTCACAGCTTATAGCACACAGCTCACACACACAGCACACAGCTCATAGCACACAGCACACAGCTCACAGCTCATAGCACACAACTCATAGCACACAGCACACAGCACACAGAACACAGCTCACAGCACACAGCACACAGCTCATAGCACACAGCACACAGCTCATAGCACACAGCACACAGCGCACAGCTCACAGCACACAGCACACAGAACACAGCTCACAGCACACAGCACACAACACACAGCACACAGCCTACAGCACACAGCACACAGCTCACAGCACACAGCACACAACTCACAGCTCACAGCACACAGCACACAGCCTACAGCTCACAGCACACAACTCACAGCTCACAGCACACAGCACACAGCCTACAGCACACAGCACACAGCTCACAGCACACAACTCACAGCTCACAGCACACAGCCTACAGCACACAGCACACAGCCTACAGCACACGGCACACAGCTCATAGCACACAGCACACAGCACACAGCCTACAGCACACAGCTCACAGCTCACAGCACACAGCACACAGCACACAGCTCACAGCACACAGCACACAGCTCATAGCACACAGCTCACAGCTCACAGAACACAGCACACAGCTCACACCTCACAGCACACAGCTCACAGCCCACAGCTCACAGCACACAGCTCACAGCTCACAGCCCACAGCTCACAGTACACAGCTCACAGCACACAGCTCACAGCAAACAACTCACAGCTTATAGCACACAGCTCACAGCTCACAGCTCACAGCCCACAGCTCACAGCACACAGCCCACAGCTCACAGCCCACAGCTCACAGCCTACAGCACACAGCTCACAGCACACAGCTCACAGCTCACAGCACACATCTTGTAGCGCACAGCTCACAGCTCACAGCACACAGATTGTAGCACACAGCTCACAGCACACAGCTTGTAGCACACAGCTCACAGCTCACAGCACACAGCACACAGCTCACAGCTTACAGCTCACAGCTTACAGCTCACAGCACACAGCACACAGCTCACAGCACACAGCTCAGAGCACACATCTCACAGCTCACAGCTCACAGCACACAGCTCAGTGTACACAGCACACAGCTCACAGCACACAGCACACAGCACACAGCTCACAGCTCACAGCACACAGCTTATAGCACACAGCACACAGCACACAGCACACAGCTTATAGCACACAGCACACAGCACAGAGCACACAGCTCACAGCTCATAGCACACAGCACACAGCTCATAGCACACAGCCTACAGCACACAGGACACAGCACACAGCTCATAGCGCACATCCCACAGCTCACAGCCCACAGCTCACAGCCTACAGCACACAGCTTATAGCACACAGCTCACAGCTCACAGCTTAGAGCACTCAGCTCACAGCTCACAGAACACAGCTCACAGCCCACAGCACACAGCCTACAGCACACAGCACACAGCCTACAGCCTACAGCACACAGCACACAGCTCACAGCTCACAGCACACAGCTCACAGCACACAGCTCGTAGCACACAGCACACAGCTCACAGCTCACAGCTTATAGCACAAAGCACACAGCTCATAGCTCACAGCACACAGCTCATAGCACACAGCTTAGAGCACACAGCTCATAGCTCACAGCACACAGCACACAGCTCATAGCACACAACTCACAGCTCACAGCACACAGCTCACAGCACACAGCACACAGCCTACAGCACACAGCACACAGCCTACAGCCTACAGCACACAGCACACAGCTCACAGCACACAGCACACAGCTCACAGCTCACAGCACACAGCTCACAGCACACAGCTCACAGCACACAGCCTACAGCACACAGCTCACAACACACAGCTCACAGCACACAGCTTGTAGCACACAGCTTACAGCACACAGCTCACAGCTCATAGCACACAGCACACAGCCTACAGCACACAGCACACAGCAAACAGCTCATAGCACACATCTCACAGCACACAGCTCACAGCACACAGCTCAGTGCACACAGCACACAGCTCACAGCACACAGCACACAGCACACAGCTCACAGCACACAGCACACAGCTTATAGCACACAGCACACAGCACAGAGCACACAGCTCACAGCTCATAGCACACAGCACACAGCGCACAGCACACAGCACACAGCACACAGCTTATAGCACACAGCACACAGCACAGAGCACACAGCTCACAGCTCATAGCACACAGCACACAGCGCACAGCTCATAGCACACAGCTCATAGCACACAGCACACAGCCTACAGCACACAGGACACAGCACACAGCTCATAGCGCACATCCCACAGCTCACAGCACACAGCTCACAGCACACAGCTTGTAGCGCACAGCTCACAGCTCACAGCACATAGCTTGTAGCACACAGCTCACAGCACACAGCTTGTAGCACACAGCTCACAGCTCACAGCACACAGCACACAGATCACAGCTTACAGCTCACAGCACACAGCTCATAGCACACATCTCACAGCTCACAGCTCACAGCACACAGCTCAGTGCACACAGCACACAGCTCACAGCACACAGCACACAGCACACAGCACACAGCTTATACCACACAGCACACAGCACAGAGCACACAGCTCACAGCTCATAGCACACAGCACACAGCTCATAGCACACAGCACACAGCTTATAGCACACAGCACACAGCACAGAGCACACAGCTCACAGCTCATAGCACACAGCACACAGCGCACAGCACACAGCACACAGCACACAGCTTATAGCACACAGCACACAGCACAGAGCACACAGCTCACAGCTCATAGCACACAGCACACAGCGCACAGCTCATAGCACACAGCTCATAGCACACAGCACACAGCCTACAGCACACAGGACACAGCACACAGCTCATAGCGCACATCCCACAGCTCACAGCACACAGCTCACAGCCCACAGCACACAGCTTATAGCACACAGCTCACAGCTCACAGCTGAGAGCACTCAGCTCACAGCTCACAGCTCATAGCACACAGCCTACAGCACACAGCACACAGCACATAGCACACAGCACACAGCCTACAGCACACAGCTCACAGCACACAGCTCACAGCTCACAGCACACAGCACACAGCTCACAGCCTACAGCACACAGCTCACAACACACAGCTCACAGCACACAGCTCACAGCACACAGCACACAGAACACAGCTCACAGCACACAGCTCACAGCCTACAGCACACAGCCTACAGCACACAGCACACAGCCTACAGCACACAACACACAGCACACAGCTCACAGCTCAGAGCACACAGCACACAGCACACAGCCTACAGCACACAGCTTATAGCACACAGCACACAGCTCACAGCACACAGCACACAGAACACAGCTCACAGCACACAGCACACAGCTCATAGCACACAGCACACAGCACACAGAACACAGCACACAGCACACAGCTCACAGCTAACAGCACACAGAACACAGCTCACAGCACACAGCTCACAGCTCACAGCACACAGCTCACAGCTTATAGCACACAGCTCACACACACAGCACACAGCTCATAGCACACAGCACACAGCTCACAGCTCATAGCACACAACTCATAGCACACAGCACACAGCTCATAGCACACAGCACACAGCTCATAGCACACAGCACACAGCGCACAGCTCACAGCACACAGCACACAGAACACAGCTCACAGCACACAGCACACAACACACAGCACACAGCCTACAGCACACAGCACACAGCACACAACTCACAGCACACAACTCACAGCTCACAGCACACAGCACACAGCCTACAGCTCACAGCACACAACTCACAGCTCACAGCACACAGCACACAGCCTACAGCACACAGCACACAGCTCACAGCACACAACTCACAGCTCACAGCACACAGCCTACAGCACACGGCACACAGCTCATAGCACACAGCACACAGCACACAGCCTACAGCACACAGCTCACAGCTCACAGCACACAGCACACAGCACACAGCTCACAGCACACAGCACACAGCTCATAGCACACAGCTCACAACTCACAGAACACAGCACACAGCTCACACCTCACAGCACACAGCTCACAGCCCACAGCTCACAGCACACAGCTCACAGCTCACAGCCCACAGCTCACAGCACACAGCTCACAGCACACAGCTCACAGCACACAGCTCACAGCTTATAGCACACAGCTCACAGCTCACAGCTCACAGCCCACAGCTCACAGCACACAGCCCACAGCTCACAGCCCACAGCTCACAGCCTACAGCACACAGCTCACAGCACACAGCTCACAGCTCACAGCACACATCTTGTAGCGCACAGCTCACAGCTCACAGCACACAGATTGTAGCACACAGCTCACAGCACACAGCTTGTAGCACACAGCTCACAGCTCACAGCACACAGCACACAGCTCACAGCTTACAGCTCACAGCTTACAGCTCACAGCACACAGCACACAGCTCACAGCACACAGCTCATAGCACACATCTCACAGCTCACAGCTCACAGCTCAGTGTACACAGCACACAGCTCACAGCACACAGCACACAGCACACAGCTCACAGCTCACAGCACACAGCTTATAGCACACAGCACACAGCACACAGCACACAGCTTATAGCACACAGCACACAGCACAGAGCACACAGCTCACAGCTCATAGCACACAGCACACAGCTCATAGCACACAGCCTACAGCACACAGGACACAGCACACAGCTCATAGCGCACATCCCACAGCTCACAGCCCACAGCTCACAGCCTACAGCACACAGCTTATAGCACACAGCTCACAGCTCACAGCTTAGAGCACTCAGCTCACAGCTCACAGCTCACAGCACACAGCTCACAGCCCACAGCACACAGCCTACAGCACACAGCACACAGCCTACAGCCTACAGCACACAGCACACAGCTCACAGCTCACAGCACACAGCTCACAGCACACAGCACACAGCTCGTAGCACACAGCACACAGCTCACAGCTCACAGCTTATAGCACAAAGCACACAGCTCATAGCTCACAGCACACAGCTCATAGCTCACAGCACACAGCACACAGCTCATAGCACACAACTCACAGCTCACAGCACACAGCTCACAGCACACAGCACACAGCCTACAGCACACAGCACACAGCCTACAGCCTACAGCACACAGCACACAGCTCACAGCACACAGCACACAGCTCACAGCTCACAGCACACAGCTCACAGCACACAGCTCACAGCACACAGCCTACAGCACACAGCTCACAACACACAGCTCACAGCACACAGCTTGTAGCACACAGCTTACAGCACACAGCTCACAGCTCATAGCACACAGCACACAGCCTACAGCACACAGCACACAGCAAACAGCTCATAGCACACATCTCACAGCACACAGCTCACAGCACACAGCTCAGTGCACACAGCACACAGCTCACAGCACACAGCACACAGCACACAGCTCACAGCACACAGCACACAGCTTATAGCACACAGCACACAGCACAGAGCACACAGCTCACAGCTCATAGCACACAGCACACAGCGCACAGCACACAGCACACAGCACACAGCTTATAGCACACAGCACACAGCACAGAGCACACAGCTCACAGCTCATAGCACACAGCACACAGCGCACAGCTCATAGCACACAGCTCATAGCACACAGCTCACAACTCACAGCACACAGCTCACAGCCCACAGCACACAGCTTATAGCACACAGCTCACAGCTCACAGCTTATAGCACACAGCTCACAGCTCACAGCTCACAGCACACAGCTCACAGCCCACAGCACACAGCTTATAGCACACAGCTCACAGCTCACAGCTTATAGCACACAGCACACAGCTCATAGCACACAGCACACAGCTCATAGCACACAGCTTATAGCACACAGCACACAGCACACAGCACACAGCTCACAGCTCAAAGCACACAGCACACAGCACACAGCTCACAGCTCACAGCACACAGCTCACAGCTTATAGCACACAGCACACAGCACACAGCTCACAGCACACAGCTCACAGCTTATAGCACACAGCTCACAGCTTATAGCACACAGCACACAGCACACAGCTCACAGCTCACAGCACACAGCTCACAGCACACAGCTCACAGCTTATAGCACACAGCTCACAGCTTATAGCACACAGCAGACAGCACACAGCACACAGCACACAGCTCACAGCTCACAGCACACAGCACACAGCACACAGCTCACAGCTCACAGCTTATAGCACACAGCTCACAGCTTATAGCACACAGCAGACAGCACACAGCACACAGCACACAGCTCACAGCTCACAGCACACAGCACACAGCACACAGCTCACAGCTCACAGCTTATAGCACACAGCACACAGCTCACAGCTCACAGCACACAGCTCACAGCTTATAGCACACAGCTCACAGCTCACATCACACAGCTCACAGCTTGTAGCACACAGCACACAGCACACAGCTCACAGCTTATAGCACACAGCTCACAGCACACAGCTCACAGCTTATAGCACACAGCTCACAGCACACAGCTTATAGCACACAGCTCACAGCACACAGCTCACAGCTCACAGCCCACAGCTCACAGCACACGGCTCACAGCACACAGCTTGTAGCACACAGCACACAGCTCACAGCTCACAGCACACAGCTTGTAGCACACAGCTCACAGCTCACAGCACACAGCACACAGCTCACAGCACACAGCTCACAGCTCACAGCACACAGCTCACAGCTCACAGCACACAGCTCGCAGCTCACAGCACACAGCTCACAGCTCACAGCACACAGCTCACAGCACACAGCTCACAGCTCACAGCACACAGCTCATAGCACACAGCTCACAGCTCACAGCTTGTAGCACACAGCTCACAGCTCACAGCCCACAGCTCACAGCACACAGCTCACAGCACACAACTCACAGCTCACAGCACACAGCTTGTAGCACACACCTCACAGCTCACAGCCCACAGCTCACAAGCACACAGCTCACAGCACACAGCCTACAGCAAACAGCACACAGCACACAACTCACAGCACACAGCTCACAGCACACAGCCTACAGCACACAGCACACAGCTCACAGCACACAGCACACAGCCTACAGCACACAGCACACAGCCTACAGCACACAGCCTACAGCACACAGCACACAGCTCACAGCACACAGCACACAACTCACAGCACACAGCCTCCAGCTCACAGCACACAACTCACAGCTCACAGCTCACAGCACACAGCACACAGCTCACAGCACACAACTCACAGCTCACAGCACACAGCACACAGCGTATAGCACACAGCACACAGCTCACAGCACACAGCACACAGCACACAGCTCACAGCTTATAGCACACAGCCTACAGCACACAGCACACAGCTCACAGTTTATAGCACACAGCACACAGCTCACAGCACACAGCTCATAGCACACAGCACACAGCCTACAGCACACAGCTCACAGCACACAGTACACAGCTCACAGCTCACAGCACACAGCTCACAGCACACAGCACACAGAACACAGCTCACAGCACACAACTCACAGCTCACAGCACACAGCACACAGCCTACAGCTCACAGCACACAGCACACAGCTCACAGCACACAACACACAGCACACAGCCTACAGCACAAAGCACACAGCTCACAACTCACAGCTCACAGCACACAGCACACGGCACACAGCCTACAGCACACAGCTCACAACTCACAGCTCACAGCACACAGCCTACAGCACACAGCACACAGCTCACAGCTCACAGCACACAGCTCACAGGACACAGCTCACAGCTCTCAGCACACAGCTCACAGCACACAGCTTGTAGCACACAGCTTGTAGCACACAGCTCACAGCTCACAGCCCACAGCTCACAGCACACAGCTCACAGCACACAGCTCACAGCTCACAGCACACAGCTTGTAGCACACAGCTCACAGCTCACATCACACAGCACACAGCTCACAGCTCACAGCACACAGCACACAGCTCACAGCTCACAGCACACAGCACACAGCTCACAGCACACAGCACACAGCTCACATCTCACAGCACACAGCTCACAGCACACAGCACACAGCTCACAGCTCACAGCACACAGCTCACAGCACACAGCTCACAGCACACAGCTCACAGCACACAGCTTGTAGCACACAGCTTACAGCACACAGCTCACAGCTCATAGCACACAGCACACAGCCTACAGCACACAGCACACAGCAAACAGCTCATAGCACACATCTCACAGCTCACAGCTCACAGCACACAGCTCAGTGCACACAGCACACAGCTCACAGCACACAGCACACGGCACACAGCACACAGCTCACAGCACACAGCACACAGCTTATAGCACACAGCACACAGCACAGAGCACACAGCTCACAGCTCATAGCACACAGCACACAGCTCATAGCACACAGCACACAGCGCACAGCTCATAGCACACAGCTCATAGCACACAGCTCACAGCTCATAGCACACAGCACACAGCCTACAGCACACAGGACACAGCACACAGCTCATAGCGCACATCCCACAGCTCACAGCACACAGCTCACAGCCCACAGCACACAGCTTATAGCACACAGCTCACAGCTCACAGCTTATAGCACACAGCTCACAGCTCACAGCTCACAGCACACAGCTCACAGCCCACAGCACACAGCTTATAGAACACAGCTCACAGCTCACAGCTTATAGCACACAGCACACAGCTCATAGCACACAGCACACAGCTCATAGCACACAGCTTATAGCACACAGCACACAGCACACAGCACACAGCTCACAGCTCAAAGCACACAGCACACAGCACACAGCTCACAGCTCACAGCACACAGCTCACAGCTTATAGCACACAGCACACAGCACACAGCACACAGCACACAGCCTACAGCACACAGCTCACAGCACACAGCCTACAGCACACAGCTCACAGCACACAGCCTACAGCACACAGCTCACAACACACAGCTCACAGCACACAGCCTACAGCACACAGCTTACAGCACACAGCTCACAGCTCATAGCACACAGCACACAGCCTACAGCACACAGCACACAGCAAACAGCTCATAGCACACATCTCACAGCTCACAGCTCACAGCACACAGCTCAGTGCACACAGCACACAGCTCACAGCACACAGCACACAGCACACAGCTCACAGCACACAGCACACAGCTTATAGCACACAGCACACAGCACAGAGCACACAGCTCACAGCTCATAGCACACAGCACACAGCTCACAGCTCATAGCACACAGCACACAGCGTACAGCTCATAGCACACAGCTCATAGCACACAGCTCACAGCTCATAGCACACAGCACACAGCCTACAGCACACAGGACACAGCACACAGCTCATAGCGCACATCCCACAGCTCACAGCACACAGCTCACAGCCCACAACACACAGCTTATAGCACACAGCTCACAGCTCACAGCTCACAGCTTATAGCACACAGCTCACAGCTCACAGCTCACAACACACAGCTCACAGCCCACAGCACACAGCTTATAGCACACAGCTCACAGCTCACAGCTTATAGCACACAGCACACAGCTCATAGCACACAGCACACAGCTCATAGCACACAGCTTATAGCACACAGCACACAGCACACAGCTCACAGCTCAAAGCACACAGCACACAGCACACAGCTCACAGCTCATAGCACACAACACACAGCCTACAGCACACAGCACATAGCACACATCTCACAGCTCACAGCTCACAGCACACAGCTCAGTGCACACAGCACACAGCTCACAGCCTACAGCACACAGCTTACAGCTCATAGCACACAGCACACAGCCTACAGCACACAGCACACAGCAAACAGCTCATAGCCCACATCTCACAGCTCACAGCTCACAGCACACAGCTCAGTGCACACAGCACACAGCTCACAGCACACTGCACACAGCACACAGCTTATAGCACACAGCACACAGCACAGAGCACACAGCTCACAGCTCATAGCACACAGCACACAGCTCACAGCACACAGCACATAGAACACAGCTCACAGCACACAACTCACAGCTCACAGCACACAGCACACAGCCTACAGCTCACAGCACACAGCACACAGCTCACAGCACACAACACACAGCACACAGCCTACAGCAAAAAGCACACAGCTCACAACTCACAGCTCACAGCACACAGCACACAGCACACAGCCTACAGCACACAGCTCACAACTCACAGCTCACAGCACACAGCCTACAGCACACAGCACACAGCTCACAGCTCACAGCACACAGCTCACAGGACACAGCTCACAGCACACAGCTCACAGCACACAGCTTGTAGCACACAGCTTGTAGCACACAGCTCACAGCTCACAGCCCACAGCTCACAGCACACAGCTCACAGCACACAGCTCACAGCACACAACTCACAGCTCACAGCACACAGCTTGTATCACACAGCTCACAGCTCACATCACACAGCACACAGCTCACAGCTCACAGCACACAGCACACAGCACACAGCACACAGCACACAGCACACAGCTCACAGCTCACAGCACACAGCACACAGCACACAGCACACAGCTCACAGCAGACAGCTCACATCACACAGCACACAGCTCACAGCTCACAGCACACAGCTCACAGCACACAGCACACAGCACACAGCCTACAGCTCACAGCACACAACTCACAGCTCACAGCACACAGCACACAGCCTACAGCACACAGCACACAGCTCACAGCACACAACTCACAGCTCACAGCACACAGCCTACAGCACACGGCACACAGCTCATAGCACACAGCACACAGCACACAGCCTACAGCACACAGCTCACAGCTCACAGCACACAGCACACAGCACACAGCTCACAGCACACAGCACACAGCTCATAGCACACAGCTCACAACTCACAGAACACAGCACACAGCTCACACCTCACAGCACACAGCTCACAGCCCACAGCTCACAGCACACAGCTCACAGCTCACAGCCCACAGCTCACAGCACACAGCTCACAGCACACAGCTCACAGCACACAGCTCACAGCTTATAGCACACAGCTCACAGCTCACAGCTCACAGCCCACAGCTCACAGCACACAGCCCACAGCTCACAGCCCACAGCTCACAGCCTACAGCACACAGCTCACAGCACACAGCTCACAGCTCACAGCACACATCTTGTAGCGCACAGCTCACAGCTCACAGCACACAGATTGTAGCACACAGCTCACAGCACACAGCTTGTAGCACACAGCTCACAGCTCACAGCACACAGCACACAGCTCACAGCTTACAGCTCACAGCTTACAGCTCACAGCACACAGCACACAGCTCACAGCACACAGCTCATAGCACACATCTCACAGCTCACAGCTCACAGCTCAGTGTACACAGCACACAGCTCACAGCACACAGCACACAGCACACAGCTCACAGCTCACAGCACACAGCTTATAGCACACAGCACACAGCACACAGCACACAGCTTATAGCACACAGCACACAGCACAGAGCACACAGCTCACAGCTCATAGCACACAGCACACAGCTCATAGCACACAGCCTACAGCACACAGGACACAGCACACAGCTCATAGCGCACATCCCACAGCTCACAGCCCACAGCTCACAGCCTACAGCACACAGCTTATAGCACACAGCTCACAGCTCACAGCTTAGAGCACTCAGCTCACAGCTCACAGCTCACAGCACACAGCTCACAGCCCACAGCACACAGCCTACAGCACACAGCACACAGCCTACAGCCTACAGCACACAGCACACAGCTCACAGCTCACAGCACACAGCTCACAGCACACAGCACACAGCTCGTAGCACACAGCACACAGCTCACAGCTCACAGCTTATAGCACAAAGCACACAGCTCATAGCTCACAGCACACAGCTCATAGCTCACAGCACACAGCACACAGCTCATAGCACACAACTCACAGCTCACAGCACACAGCTCACAGCACACAGCACACAGCCTACAGCACACAGCACACAGCCTACAGCCTACAGCACACAGCACACAGCTCACAGCACACAGCACACAGCTCACAGCTCACAGCACACAGCTCACAGCACACAGCTCACAGCACACAGCCTACAGCACACAGCTCACAACACACAGCTCACAGCACACAGCTTGTAGCACACAGCTTACAGCACACAGCTCACAGCTCATAGCACACAGCACACAGCCTACAGCACACAGCACACAGCAAACAGCTCATAGCACACATCTCACAGCACACAGCTCACAGCACACAGCTCAGTGCACACAGCACACAGCTCACAGCACACAGCACACAGCACACAGCTCACAGCACACAGCACACAGCTTATAGCACACAGCACACAGCACAGAGCACACAGCTCACAGCTCATAGCACACAGCACACAGCGCACAGCACACAGCACACAGCACACAGCTTATAGCACACAGCACACAGCACAGAGCACACAGCTCACAGCTCATAGCACACAGCACACAGCGCACAGCTCATAGCACACAGCTCATAGCACACAGCTCACAACTCACAGCACACAGCTCACAGCCCACAGCACACAGCTTATAGCACACAGCTCACAGCTCACAGCTTATAGCACACAGCTCACAGCTCACAGCTCACAGCACACAGCTCACAGCCCACAGCACACAGCTTATAGCACACAGCTCACAGCTCACAGCTTATAGCACACAGCACACAGCTCATAGCACACAGCACACAGCTCATAGCACACAGCTTATAGCACACAGCACACAGCACACAGCACACAGCTCACAGCTCAAAGCACACAGCACACAGCACACAGCTCACAGCTCACAGCACACAGCTCACAGCTTATAGCACACAGCACACAGCACACAGCTCACAGCACACAGCTCACAGCTTATAGCACACAGCTCACAGCTTATAGCACACAGCACACAGCACACAGCTCACAGCTCACAGCACACAGCTCACAGCACACAGCTCACAGCTTATAGCACACAGCTCACAGCTTATAGCACACAGCAGACAGCACACAGCACACAGCACACAGCTCACAGCTCACAGCACACAGCACACAGCACACAGCTCACAGCTCACAGCTTATAGCACACAGCTCACAGCTTATAGCACACAGCAGACAGCACACAGCACACAGCACACAGCTCACAGCTCACAGCACACAGCACACAGCACACAGCTCACAGCTCACAGCTTATAGCACACAGCACACAGCTCACAGCTCACAGCACACAGCTCACAGCTTATAGCACACAGCTCACAGCTCACATCACACAGCTCACAGCTTGTAGCACACAGCACACAGCACACAGCTCACAGCACACAGCTCACAACACACAGCTCACAGCACACAGCTTGTAGCACACAGCTTACAGCACACAGCTCACAGCTCATAGCACACAGCACACAGCCTACAGCACACAGCACACAGCAAACAGCACACAGCACACAGCTCACAGCACACAGCTCACAACACACAGCTCACAGCACACAGCTTGTAGCACACAGCTTACAGCACACAGCTCACAGCTCATAGCACACAGCACACAGCCTACAGCACACAGCACACAGCAAACAGCTCATAGCACACATCTCACAGCACACAGCTCACAGCACACAGCTCAGTGCACACAGCACACAGCTCACAGCACACAGCACACAGCACACAGCTCACAGCACACAGCACACAGCTTATAGCACACAGCACACAGCACAGAGCACACAGCTCACAGCTCATAGCACACAGCACACAGCGCACAGCACACAGCACACAGCACACAGCTTATAGCACACAGCACACAGCACAGAGCACACAGCTCACAGCTCATAGCACACAGCACACAGCGCACAGCTCATAGCACACAGCTCATAGCACACAGCTCACAACTCACAGCACACAGCTCACAGCCCACAGCACACAGCTTATAGCACACAGCTCACAGCTCACAGCTTATAGCACACAGCTCACAGCTCACAGCTCACAGCACACAGCTCACAGCCCACAGCACACAGCTTATAGCACACAGCTCACAGCTCACAGCTTATAGCACACAGCACACAGCTCATAGCACACAGCACACAGCTCATAGCACACAGCTTATAGCACACAGCACACAGCACACAGCACACAGCTCACAGCTCAAAGCACACAGCACACAGCACACAGCTCACAGCTCACAGCACACAGCTCACAGCTTATAGCACACAGCACACAGCACACAGCTCACAGCACACAGCTCACAGCTTATAGCACACAGCTCACAGCTTATAGCACACAGCACACAGCACACAGCTCACAGCTCACAGCACACAGCTCACAGCACACAGCTCACAGCTTATAGCACACAGCTCACAGCTTATAGCACACAGCAGACAGCACACAGCACACAGCACACAGCTCACAGCTCACAGCACACAGCACACAGCACACAGCTCACAGCTCACAGCTTATAGCACACAGCTCACAGCTTATAGCACACAGCAGACAGCACACAGCACACAGCACACAGCTCACAGCTCACAGCACACAGCACACAGCACACAGCTCACAGCTCACAGCTTATAGCACACAGCACACAGCTCACAGCTCACAGCACACAGCTCACAGCTTATAGCACACAGCTCACAGCTCACATCACACAGCTCACAGCTTGTAGCACACAGCACACAGCACACAGCTCACAGCTTATACCACACAGCTCACAGCACACAGCTCACAGCTTATAGCACACAGCTCACAGCACACAGCTTATAGCACACAGCTCACAGCACACAGCTCACAGCTCACAGCCCACAGCTCACAGCACACGGCTCACAGCACACAGCTTGTAGCACACAGCACACAGCTCACAGCTCACAGCACACAGCTTGTAGCACACAGCTCACAGCTCACAGCACACAGCACACAGCTCACAGCACACAGCTCACAGCTCACAGCACACAGCTCACAGCTCACAGCACACAGCTCGCAGCTCACAGCACACAGCTCACAGCTCACAGCACACAGCTCACAGCACACAGCTCACAGCTCACAGCACACAGCTCATAGCACACAGCTCACAGCTCACAGCTTGTAGCACACAGCTCACAGCTCACAGCCCACAGCTCACAGCACACAGCTCACAGCACACAACTCACAGCTCACAGCACACAGCTTGTAGCACACACCTCACAGCTCACAGCCCACAGCTCACAAGCACACAGCTCACAGCACACAGCCTACAGCAAACAGCACACAGCACACAACTCACAGCACACAGCTCACAGCACACAGCCTACAGCACACAGCACACAGCTCACAGCACACAGCACACAGCCTACAGCACACAGCACACAGCCTACAGCACACAGCCTACAGCACACAGCACACAGCTCACAGCACACAGCACACAACTCACAGCACACAGCCTCCAGCTCACAGCACACAACTCACAGCTCACAGCTCACAGCACACAGCACACAGCTCACAGCACACAACTCACAGCTCACAGCACACAGCACACAGCGTATAGCACACAGCACACAGCTCACAGCACACAGCACACAGCACACAGCTCACAGCTTATAGCACACAGCCTACAGCACACAGCACACAGCTCACAGTTTATAGCACACAGCACACAGCTCACAGCACACAGCTCATAGCACACAGCACACAGCCTACAGCACACAGCTCACAGCACACAGTACACAGCTCACAGCTCACAGCACACAGCTCACAGCACACAGCACACAGAACACAGCTCACAGCACACAACTCACAGCTCACAGCACACAGCACACAGCCTACAGCTCACAGCACACAGCACACAGCTCACAGCACACAACACACAGCACACAGCCTACAGCACAAAGCACACAGCTCACAACTCACAGCTCACAGCACACAGCACACGGCACACAGCCTACAGCACACAGCTCACAACTCACAGCTCACAGCACACAGCCTACAGCACACAGCACACAGCTCACAGCTCACAGCACACAGCTCACAGGACACAGCTCACAGCTCTCAGCACACAGCTCACAGCACACAGCTTGTAGCACACAGCTTGTAGCACACAGCTCACAGCTCACAGCCCACAGCTCACAGCACACAGCTCACAGCACACAGCTCACAGCTCACAGCACACAGCTTGTAGCACACAGCTCACAGCTCACATCACACAGCACACAGCTCACAGCTCACAGCACACAGCACACAGCTCACAGCTCACAGCACACAGCACACAGCTCACAGCACACAGCACACAGCTCACATCTCACAGCACACAGCTCACAGCACACAGCACACAGCTCACAGCTCACAGCACACAGCTCACAGCACACAGCTCACAGCACACAGCTTGTAGCACACAGCTTACAGCACACAGCTCACAGCTCATAGCACACAGCACACAGCCTACAGCACACAGCACACAGCAAACAGCTCATAGCACACATCTCACAGCTCACAGCTCACAGCACACAGCTCAGTGCACACAGCACACAGCTCACAGCACACAGCACACGGCACACAGCACACAGCTCACAGCACACAGCACACAGCTTATAGCACACAGCACACAGCACAGAGCACACAGCTCACAGCTCATAGCACACAGCACACAGCTCATAGCACACAGCACACAGCGCACAGCTCATAGCACACAGCTCATAGCACACAGCTCACAGCTCATAGCACACAGCACACAGCCTACAGCACACAGGACACAGCACACAGCTCATAGCGCACATCCCACAGCTCACAGCACACAGCTCACAGCCCACAGCACACAGCTTATAGCACACAGCTCACAGCTCACAGCTTATAGCACACAGCTCACAGCTCACAGCTCACAGCACACAGCTCACAGCCCACAGCACACAGCTTATAGAACACAGCTCACAGCTCACAGCTTATAGCACACAGCACACAGCTCATAGCACACAGCACACAGCTCATAGCACACAGCTTATAGCACACAGCACACAGCACACAGCACACAGCTCACAGCTCAAAGCACACAGCACACAGCACACAGCTCACAGCTCACAGCACACAGCTCACAGCTTATAGCACACAGCACACAGCACACAGCACACAGCACACAGCCTACAGCACACAGCTCACAGCACACAGCCTACAGCACACAGCTCACAGCACACAGCCTACAGCACACAGCTCACAACACACAGCTCACAGCACACAGCCTACAGCACACAGCTTACAGCACACAGCTCACAGCTCATAGCACACAGCACACAGCCTACAGCACACAGCACACAGCAAACAGCTCATAGCACACATCTCACAGCTCACAGCTCACAGCACACAGCTCAGTGCACACAGCACACAGCTCACAGCACACAGCACACAGCACACAGCTCACAGCACACAGCACACAGCTTATAGCACACAGCACACAGCACAGAGCACACAGCTCACAGCTCATAGCACACAGCACACAGCTCACAGCTCATAGCACACAGCACACAGCGTACAGCTCATAGCACACAGCTCATAGCACACAGCTCACAGCTCATAGCACACAGCACACAGCCTACAGCACACAGGACACAGCACACAGCTCATAGCGCACATCCCACAGCTCACAGCACACAGCTCACAGCCCACAACACACAGCTTATAGCACACAGCTCACAGCTCACAGCTCACAGCTTATAGCACACAGCTCACAGCTCACAGCTCACAACACACAGCTCACAGCCCACAGCACACAGCTTATAGCACACAGCTCACAGCTCACAGCTTATAGCACACAGCACACAGCTCATAGCACACAGCACACAGCTCATAGCACACAGCTTATAGCACACAGCACACAGCACACAGCTCACAGCTCAAAGCACACAGCACACAGCACACAGCTCACAGCTCATAGCACACAACACACAGCCTACAGCACACAGCACATAGCACACATCTCACAGCTCACAGCTCACAGCACACAGCTCAGTGCACACAGCACACAGCTCACAGCCTACAGCACACAGCTTACAGCTCATAGCACACAGCACACAGCCTACAGCACACAGCACACAGCAAACAGCTCATAGCCCACATCTCACAGCTCACAGCTCACAGCACACAGCTCAGTGCACACAGCACACAGCTCACAGCACACTGCACACAGCACACAGCCTATAGCACACAGCACACAGCACAGAGCACACAGCTCACAGCTCATAGCACACAGCACACAGCTCACAGCACACAGCACATAGAACACAGCTCACAGCACACAACTCACAGCTCACAGCACACAGCACACAGCCTACAGCTCACAGCACACAGCACACAGCTCACAGCACACAACACACAGCACACAGCCTACAGCAAAAAGCACACAGCTCACAACTCACAGCTCACAGCACACAGCACACAGCACACAGCCTACAGCACACAGCTCACAACTCACAGCTCACAGCACACAGCCTACAGCACACAGCACACAGCTCACAGCTCACAGCACACAGCTCACAGGACACAGCTCACAGCACACAGCTCACAGCACACAGCTTGTAGCACACAGCTTGTAGCACACAGCTCACAGCTCACAGCCCACAGCTCACAGCACACAGCTCACAGCACACAGCTCACAGCACACAACTCACAGCTCACAGCACACAGCTTGTATCACACAGCTCACAGCTCACATCACACAGCACACAGCTCACAGCTCACAGCACACAGCACACAGCACACAGCACACAGCACACAGCACACAGCTCACAGCTCACAGCACACAGCACACAGCACACAGCACACAGCTCACAGCAGACAGCTCACATCACACAGCACACAGCTCACAGCTCACAGCACACAGCTCACAGCACACAGCACACAGCTCACAGCAGACAGCTCACAGCACACAGCACACAGCTCACATCTCACAGCACACAGTTCACAGCACACAGCACACAGCTCACAGCTCACAGCACACAGCTCACAGCACACAGCCCACAGCACACAGCTCACAACACACAGCTCACAGCACACAGCTTGTAGCACACAGCTTACAGCACACAGCTCACAGCTCATAGCACACAGCACACAGCCTACAGCACACAGCACACAGCAAACAGCTCATAGCACACATCTCACAGCTCACAGCTCACAGCACACAGCTCAGTGCACACAGCACACAGCTCACAGCACACAGCACACGGCACACGGCACACACCTCACAGCACACAGCACACAGCTTATAGCACACAGCACACAGCACAGAGCACACAGCTCACAGCTCATAGCACACAGCACACAGCTCATAGCACACAGCACACAGCGCACAGCTCATAGCACACAGCTCATAGCACACAGCTCACAGCTCATAGCACACAGCACACAGCCTACAGCACACAGGACACAGCACACAGCTCATAGCGCACATCCCACAGCTCACAGCACACAGCTCACAGCCCACAGCACACAGCTTATAGCACACAGCTCACAGCTCACAGCTTATAGCACACAGCTCACAGCTCACAGCACACAGCTCACAGCCCACAGCACACAGCTCAAAGCACACAGCTCACAGCTCACAGCTTATAGCACACAGCACACAGCTCATAGCACACAGCACACAGCTCATCGCACACAGCTTATAGCACACAGCACACAGCACACAGCACACAGCTCACAGCTCAAAGCACACAGCACACAGCTCACAGCTCACAGCACACAGCTCACAGCTTATAGCACACAGCACACAGCACACAGCACACAGCCTACAGCACACAGCTCACAGCACACAGCCTACAGCACACAGCTCACAGCACACAGCCTACAGCACACAGCTCACAACACACAGCTCACAGCACACAGCCTACAGCACACAACTTACAGCACACAGCTCACAGCTCATAGCACACAGCACACAGCCTACAGCACACAGCACACAGCAAACAGCTCATAGCACACATCTCACAGCTCACAGCACACAGCTCACAGCACACAGCACACAGCACACAGCTTATAGCACACAGCACACAGCACAGAGCACACAGCTCACAGCTCATTGCACACAGCACACAGCTCACAGCACACAGCACACAGAACACAGCTCACAGCACACAACTCACAGCTCACAGCACACAGCACACAGCCTACAGCTCACAGCACACAGCACACAGCTCACAGCACACAACACACAGCACACAGCCGACAGCACAAAGCACACAGCTCACAACTCACAGCTCACAGCACACAGCACACAGCACACAGCCTACAGCACACAGCTCACAACTCACAGCTCACAGCACACAGCCTACAGCACACAGCACACAGCTCACAGCTCACAGCACACAGCTCACAGGACACAGCTCACAGCTCTCAGCACACAGCTCACAGCACACAGCTTGTAGCACACAGCTTGTAGCACACAGCTCACAGCTCACAGCCCACAGCTCACAGCACACAGCTCACAGCACACAGCTCACAGCTCACAGCACACAGCTTGTAGCACACAGCTCACAGCTCACATCACACAGCACACAGCTCACAGCTCACAGCACACAGCACACAGCTCACAGCACACAGCACACAGCTCACATCTCACAGCACACAGCTCACAGCACACAGCACACAGCTCACAGCACACAGCTCACAACACACAGCTCACAGCACACAGCTTGTAGCACACAGCACACAGCACACAGCACACAGCCTACAGCACACAGCTCACAGCACACAGCCTACAGCACACAGCTCACAGCACACAGCCTACAGCACACAGCTCACAACACACAGCTCACAGCACACAGCCTACAGCACACAGCTTACAGCACACAGCTCACAGCTCATAGCACACAGCACACAGCCTACAGCACACAGCACACAGCAAACAGCTCATAGCACACATCTCACAGCTCACAGCTCACAGCTCACAGCACACAGCTCAGTGCACACAGCACACAGCTCACAGCACACAGCACACAGCACACAGCTCACAGCACACAGCACACAGCTTATAGCACACAGCACACAGCACAGAGCACACAGCTCACAGCTCATAGCACACAGCACACAGCTCATAGCACACAGCACACAGCACACAGCGCACAGCTCATAGCACACAGCTCATAGCACACAGCTCACAGCTCATAGCACACAGCACACAGCCTACAGCACACAGGACACAGCACACAGCTCATAGCGCACATCCCACAGCTCACAGCACACAGCTCACAGCCCACAGCACACAGCTTATAGCACACAGCTCACAGCTCACAGCTTATAGCACACAGCTCACAGCTCACAGCTCACAGCACACAGCTCACAGCCCACAGCACACAGCTTATAGCACACAGCTCACAGCTCACAGCTTATAGCACACAGCACACAGCTCATAGCACACAGCACACAGCTCATAGCACACAGCTTATAGCACACAGCACACAGCACACAGCACACAGCTCACAGCTCAAAGCACACAGCACACAGCACACAGCTCACAGCTCACAGCACACAGCTCACAGCTTATAGCACACAGCACACAGCTCACAACACACAGCTCACAGCACACAGCCTACAGCACACAGCTCACAACTCACAGCTCACAGCACACAGCCTACAGCACACAGCACACAGCTCACAGCTCACAGCACACAGCTCACAGGACACAGCTCACAGCTCTCAGCACACAGCTCACAGCACACAGCTTGTAGCACACAGCTTGTAGCACACAGCTCACAGCTCACAGCACACAGCTCACAGCACACACCTTGTAGCACACAGCACACAGCTCACATCACACAGCACACAGCTCACAGCTCACAGCACACAGCACACAGCTCACAGCTCACAGCTCACAGCACACAGCACACAGCTCATAGCACACAGCACACAGCGCACATCTCACAGCACACAGCTCATAGCACACAGCTCACAGCTCATAGCACACAGCACACAGCCTACAGCACACAGGACACAGCACACAGCTCATAGCGCACATCCCACAGCTCACAGCACACAGCTCACAGCCCACAGCACACAGCTTATAGCACACAGCTCACAGCTCACAGCTTATAGCACACAGCTCACAGCTCACAGCTCACAGCACACAGCTCACAGCCCACAGCACACAGCTTATAGAACACAGCTCACAGCTCACAGCTTATAGCACACAGCACACAGCTCATAGCACACAGCACACAGCTCATAGCACACAGCTTATAGCACACAGCACACAGCACACAGCACACAGCTCACAGCTCAAAGCACACAGCACACAGCACACAGCTCACAGCTCACAGCACACAGCTCACAGCTTATAGCACACAGCACACAGCACACAGCACACAGCACACAGCCTACAGCACACAGCTCACAGCACACAGCCTACAGCACACAGCTCACAGCACACAGCCTACAGCACACAGCTCACAACACACAGCTCACAGCACACAGCCTACAGCACACAGCACACAGCAAACAGCTCATAGCACACATCTCACAGCTCACAGCTCACAGCACACAGCTCAGTGCACACAGCACACAGCTCACAGCACACAGCACACAGCACACAGCTCACAGCACACAGCACACAGCTTATAGCACACAGCACACAGCACAGAGCACACAGCTCACAGCTCATAGCACACAGCACACAGCTCATAGCACACAGCACACAGCGCACAGCTCATAGCACACAGCTCATAGCACACAGCTCACAGCTCATAGCACACAGCACACAGCCTACAGCACACAGGACACAGCACACAGCTTATAGCGCACATCCCACAGCTCACAGCACACAGCTCACAGCCCACAGCACACAGCTTATAACACACAGCTCACAGCTCACAGCTTATAGCACACAGCTCACAGCTCACAGCTCACAGCACACAGCTCACAGCCCACAGCACACAGCTTATAGCACACAGCTCACAGCTCACAGCTTATAGCACACAGCACACAGCTCATAGCACACAGCACACAGCTCATAGCACACAGCTTATAGCACACAGCACACAGCACACAGCACACAGCTCACAGCTCAAAGCACACAGCACACAGCACACAGCTCACAGCTTATAGCACACAGCACACAGCACACAGCCTACAGCACACAGCTCACAGCACACAGCCTACAGCACACAGCTCACAACACACAGCTCACAGCACACAGCCTACAGCACACAGCTTACAGCACACAGCTCACAGCTCATAGCACACAGCACACAGCCTACAGAACACAGCACACAGCAAACAGCTCATAGCACACATCTCACAGCTCACAGCTCACAGCACACAGCTCAGTGCACACAGCACACAGCTCACAGCACACAGCACACAGCACACAGCTCACAGCACACAGCACACAGCTTATAGCACACAGCACACAGCACAGAGCACACAGCTCACAGCTCATAGCACACAGCACACAGCTCATAGCACACAGCACACAGTGCACAGCTCATAGCACACAGCTCATAGCACACAGCTCACAGCTCATAGCACACAGCACACAGCCTACAGCACACAGGACACAGCACACAGCTCATAGCGCACATCCCACAGCTCACAGCACACAGCTCACAGCCCACAGCACACAGCTTATAGCACACAGCTCACAGCTCACAGCTTATAGCACACAGCTCACAGCTCACAGCTCACAGCACACAGCTCACAGCCCACAGCACACAGCTTATAGCACACAGCTCACAGCTCACAGCTTATAGCACACAGCACACAGCTCATAGCACACAGCACACAGCTCATAGCACACAGCTCATAGCACACAGCTTAGAGCACACAGCTCATAGCTCACAGCACACAGCACACAGCACACAGCTCATAGCACACAGCTCACAGCTCACAGCACACAGCACTTACCACACAGCTCATAGCACACAGCTTATAGTACACCGCTCATACCACACAGCACACAGCTCACAGCACACAGCCTACAGCTCACAGCACACAGCACACAGCTCACAGCTCACAACACACAGCCTACAGCACACAGCCTACAGCTCACAGCACACAGCACACAGCTCATAGCACACAGCTCATAGCACACGTCTTATAGTACACAGCTCATAGCACACAGCTTACAGCATACAGCCTACAGCACACAGCACACAGCACACAGCTCATACCACACAGCTCATAGCACACAGCTCATAGCACACAGCTTATAGTACACAGCTCATAGCACACAGCACACAGCACACAGCATACAGCTCACAGCCTACAGCACACAGCACACAGCTCATAGCACACAGCTCATAGCACAGAGCTCATAGCACACAGCACACAGCTCATAGCACACAGCTTATAGCACACAGCTCATAGCACACAGCACACAGCACACAGCTCATAGCACACATCTCACAGCTCACAGCTCACAGCACACATCTCATAGCACACAGCTCACAGCTCACAGCACACAGCTCACAGCACACAGCTCACAGCTTATAGCACACAGCTCACAGCACACAGCACACAGCACACAGCTCACAGCTCACAGCACACAGCTCACAGCTCACAGCACACAGCTCATAGCACACAGCTCACAGGTCACAGCTTATAGCACACAGCTCACAGCTCACAGCACACAGCACACAGCTCACAGCTCATAGCACACAGCTCATAGCACACAGCACACAGCTCATAGCTCACAGCACACAGCTCACAGCACACAGCTCATCGCTCACAGCTCACAGCACACAGCACACAGCTCATAGCACACAGCTCATAGCACACAGCTCACAGCACACAGCACACAGCTCACAGCACACAGCTCACAGCTCATAGCACACAGCTCATAGCTCACAGCACACAGCTCACAGCACACAGCTCATAGCACACAGAACACAGCTCATAGCTCACAGCACACAGCTCATAGCACACAGCTCACAGCACAAAGCTCACAGCACACAGCTCATAGCACACAGAACACAGCTCATAGCTCACAGCACACAGCTCACAGAACACAGCTCATAGCTCACAGAACACAGCTCACAGCTCACAGCTTATAGCACAGAGCTCACAGCACACAGAACACAGCTCATAGCACACAGCACACAGCTCACAGCACACAGAACACAGCTCACAGCACACAGAACACAGCTCACAGCACACAGCACACAGCACACAGCTTATAGCACACAGCACACAGCACACAGCTCACAGCTTATAGCACACAGCACACAGCACACAGCACACAGCTCACAGCTTATAGCACACAGCACACAGCTCACAGCACACAGCACACAGCACACAGCTCACAGCTTATAGCACACAGCTCACAGCACACAGCTCACAGCACACAGCACACAGCTCATAGCACACAGCACACAGCTCACAGCTCATAGCACACAGCACACAGCACACAGCTCACAGCACACAGCCTACAGCACACAGCTCACAGCACACAGCACACAGCACACAGCCTACAGCACACAGCTCACAGCTCACAGCACACAGCCTACAGCACACAGCTTACAGCACACAGCTCACAGCTCGCAGCATACAGCACACAGCACACAGCCTACAGCACACAGCTCACAGCACACAGCTCACAGCACACAGCACACAGCACACAGCGTACAGCACACAGCTCACAGCACACAGCTCACAGCACACAGCCTACAGCACACAGCTCACAGCACACAGCACACAGCACACAGCCTACAGCACACAGCTTACAGCACACAGCTCACAGCACACAGCTCACAGCACACAGCACACAGCACACAGCCTACAGCACACAGCTCACAGCTCATAGCACACAGCACACAGCCTACAGCACACAGCACACAGCCTACAGCACACAGCTCACAGCACACAGCCTACAGCACACAGCTCACAGCACACAGCTCACAGCACACAGCCTACAACACACAGCTCACAGCACACAGCCTACAGCACACAGCTTACAGCACACAGCTCACAGCTCATAGCACACAGCACACAGCCTACAGCACACAGCACACAGCAAACAGCTCATAGCACACATCTCACAGCTCACAGCTCACAGCACACAGCACACAGCTCTTTGCACACAGCACACAGCACACAGCTCACAGCACACAGCACACAGCACAGAGCACACAGCTCACAGCTCATAGCACACAGCACACAGCTCATAGCACACAGCACACAGCGCACAGCTCATAGCACACAGCTTATAGCACACAGCTCATAGCACACAGCTCACAGCTCATAGCACACAGCACACAGCCTACAGCACACAGCACACAGCACACAGCTCACAGCTTATAGCACACAGCACACAGCACACAGCTCACAGCACACAGCTCATAGCACACAGCACACAGCTCACAGCACACAGCTCGTAGCACACAGCACACAGCACACAGCACACGCCTCACAGCACACAGCTCACAGTACACAGCACACAGCACACAGCTCACAGCACACAGCTCATAGCACACAGCAAACAGCACACAGCACACACCTCACAGCACACAGCTCACAGCACAGAGCTTATAGCACAGAGCTCACAGCACACAGCTTTTCGCACACAGCACGCAGCACACAGCTCACAGCCCACAGCTCATAGCACACAGCACACAGCACACACCTCACAGCACACAGCTCACAGCACAGAGCTTATAGCACAGAGCTCACAGCTCACAGCTCATAGCACACAGCACACAGCACACAGCTCACAGCACACAGCTCATAGCACACAGCACACAGCACACAGCTCACAGCACACAGCTCATAGCACACAGCACACAGCACACAGTACACAGCACACACCTCACAGCACACAGCACACAGCACACAGCTCAGAGCCCACAGCTCACAGCTCACAGCTCACAGCACACAGCACACAGATCATAGCACACAGCTCATAGCACACAGCACACAGCACACAGTACACAGCACACACCTCACAGCACACAGCACACAGCACACAGCTCAGAGCCCACAGCTCACAGCTCACAGCTCACAGCACACAGCACACAGATCATAGCACACAGCACACAGCTCACAGCTTATAGCACAGAGCTCACAGCACACAGCTTATAGCACACAGCACACAGCTCACAGCTTATAGCACACAGCACACAGCTCACAGCATACAGCTCACAGCACACAGCACACAGCACACAGATCATAGCACACAGATCACAGCTCACAGCTTATAGCACACAGCTCACAGAACACAGCTCACAGCACAGAGCTCACAGCTCACAGTTCACAGCTTATAGCACACAGCTCATAGCACACAGCACACAGCCTACAGCACACAGCTCATAGCACACAGCTCATAGCACACAGCACACAGAACACAGCTCGCAGCTCACAGCGCACAGCTCATAGCAGACAGCACACAGCTCACAGCACACAGCACACAGCTCACAGCTCACAGCACACAGCTCATAGCAGACAGCACACAGCTCATAGCACACAGCATACTGCACACAGCACACAGCTCATAGCACACAGCACACAGCACACAGCTCACAGGTCACAGCTTATAGCACACAGCTCATAGCACACAGCTCACAGCACACAGCACACAGCTTATAGCACACAGCTCATCGCGCACAGCACACAGCTCATAGCACACAGCTCACAGCTCACAGCACACAGCTCATAGCACACAGCTCACAGCACACAGCTTATAGCACACAGCTCATAGCACACAGCACACAGCTCACAGCACATAGAACACAGCTCATAGCACACAGCTCACAGCACACAGCCTACAGAACACAGCTCATCGCACATAGCACACAGCCTACAGAACACAGCTTATAGCTCATAGCACGCAGTCTACAGCACACAGCTCATAGCACATAGCTCATAGCACACAGCCTCCAGAACACAGATCCTAGCTCACAGCACACAGCTTATAGCTCATAGCACATAGCCTACAGAACACAACTCATAGCACATAGCTCACAGGTCATAGCACACAGCCTACAGAACACAGATCCTAGCTCCTAGCACACAGCCTACAGAACACAACTCATAGCACATAGCTCACAGTACACAGCCTACAGAACACTGCTCATAGCACATAGCCTACAGAACACAGCTCATCGCACATAGCACACAGCCTACAGAACACTGCCCATAGCACATAGCTCATAGCTTATAGCTCATAGCACACAGCCTACAGAACTCAGCCCATAGCTCATAGCACACAGCCTACAGAACTCTGCCCATAGCACATAGCTCATAGCTTATAGCTCATAGCACACAGCCTACAGAACACTGCCCATAGCACATAGCTCATAGCTTATAGCTCATAGCACACAGCCTATATAACATAGCTTATAGCTCATAGCACACAGCCTACAGCACACAGCTCACAGCACATAGCTCATAGCTTATAGCTCGTAGCACACAGCCTATATAACATAGCTTATAGCTCATAGCACACAGCCTACAGAACACAGCTCATAGCTTATAGCTCATAGCACACAGCCTACAGCACACAGCTCATAGCACATAGCTCATAGCTTATAGCTCATAGCACACAGCCTATATAACATAGCTTATAGCTCATAGCACACAGCCTACAGCACACAGCTCACAGCACATAGCTCATAGCTTATAGCTCGTAGCACACAGCCTACAGAACATAGCTCATAGCACACAGCTTATAGCTCATAGCACATAGGCTATAGAACACAGCCTATAGGACATAGTTCACAGCTCACAGTCTACAGCACACAGCCTACAGCACACAGCTCATAGCACATAGCTCATAGCTTATAGCTCGTAGCACACAGCCTACAGAACACAGCTCACAGCACACAGCTTATAGCTCATAGCCTACAGCACACAGCTCATAGCACATAGCTCATAGCACACAGTCTACAGCACACAGCTCACAGCACATAGCTCATAGCTTATAGCTCGTAGCACACAGCCTACAGAACACAGCTCATAGCACGCAGCCTACAGAACACAGCTCATAGCACATAGCTCATAGCACACAGCCTACAGAACACAGCTAATAGCACACAGCTTATAGCTCATAGCCTACAGAACACAGCTCATAGCAAATAGCTCACAGCTCATAGCACACAGCCCACAGAACACAGCTCATAGCTCATAGCACACAGCCTACAGCACATAGCTCATAGCTTATAGCTCGTAGCACACAGCCTACAGAACACAGCTCATAGCTCACAGCTCATAACTTATAGCTTATAGCTCATAGCACACAGCCTACAGAACACAGCTCATAGCTCACAGCTCATAGTTCATAGTTCGGAGCTTACAGCTCAAAGCAAATAGCTTATAGCTCATAGCACATAGCACCTTGCTTATAGCACTTAGCACATAGCTTATACCACATAGCACACAGCTTACAGCTCAAAGCATACAGCACATAGTTCATATCACAGCACACAGCACATAACTTAGAGCTCATAACACGGTGCTTAAATCTCATAGCACACAGCACATAGCACCTAGCAGATAGCTCATAGCACATTGCTTATAGCATAGAGTCATAGAGATGTACAGCATGGAAACAGACCCTTCGGTCCAACTCATCCATGCTGACCAGATTTCCCAACCCAATCTAGTCCCACCTGCCAGCACCCGGCCCATATCCCTCCAAACCCTTCCTATTCATATACCCATCCAAATGCCTCTTAAATGTTGCCATTGTAGCAGCCTCCACCACATCCTCTATCAGCTCATTCCATACACATACCACCCTCTGTGTGAAAATGTTGCCCTGTAAGTCTCTTTTATTCGTTCCCCTCTCACCCTAAACCCATGCCCTCGAGTTCTGGAGTCCCCCCACCTCAGGGAAAAAACTTTGTCTATTTATCCTATCCATGCCCCTCATAATTTTGTAAACCTCTATAAGGTCACCCCTCAGCCTCCGACGCTCCAGGGAAAACAGCCCCAGCCTGTTCAGCCTCTCCCTGTAGCTCAGATCCTCCAACCCTGGCAACATCCTTGTAAATCTTTTCTGAACCCTTTCAAGTTTCACAACATCTTTCCAATAGGAAGGAGACCAGAATTGCACACAATATTCCAACAGTGGCCTAACCAATGTCCTGTACAGCTGCAACATGACCTCCCAACTCCTGTACTCAATACTCTGACCAATAAAGGAAAGCATACCAAACACCTTCTTCACTATCCTATCTACCTGCAACTCCACTTTCAAGGAGCTATGAATCTGCACTCCTCGGTCTCTTTGTTCAGCAACACTCCCTCGGACCTTACCATTAAGTATATAAGTCCTGCTAAGATTTGCTTTCCCAAAATGCAGCACCTCACATTTATCTGAATTAAACTCCATCTGCCACTTCTCAGCCCATTGGCCCATCTGGCCCAGATCCTGTTGTAATCTGAGGTAACCCTCTTTGCTGTCCACTACACCTCCAATTTTGGTGTCATCTGCAAACTTACTAACTGTACCTCTTATGCTCACATCCAAATCATTTATGTAAATGACAAAAAGTAGAGGACCCAGCACCGATCCTTGTGGCACTCCACTGGTCGCAGGCCTCCAGTCTGAAAAACAACCTTCCACCACCACCCTCTGTCTTCTACCTTTGAGCCAGTTCTGTATCCAAATGGCTAGTTCTCCCTGTATTCTATGAGATCTAACCTTGTTAACCAGTCTCCCATGGGGAACCTTGTCAAATGCCTTACTGAAATCCATATAGATCATATCTACTGCTGTGCCCTCACTGATCCTCTTTGTTACTTCTTCAAAAAACTCAATCAAGTTTGTGAGACATGATTTCTCACACACAAAGCCATGTTGACTATCCCGAATCAGTCCTTGCCTTTCCAAATACATGAACATCCTGTCCCTCAGGATTCCCTCCAACAACTTGCGCACTACCGAGGTCAGACTCACTGGTCTATAGTTCTCTGGCTTGTCCTTACCACTTTTCTTAAACAGTGGCACCACACTAGCCAACCTCCAGTCTTCCAGCACTTCACCTGTGACTATCGATGCTATGAGCACATAGGTCATAGCTTATAGTTCAAAGCACATAGCACACAGCACAGAGCACATTGCTCATAGCGTACAGCTCAAAACACATAGCTTATAGCACTTACCATATAGCTTACAGCTCAAAGCACGTACCACAGAGCATGTAGCTTAAAGCTCATATCACATAGCTTATAGCTCATAGCACACAGTTGATAGTACATAGCAAATAGCTTATAGCTCATAGCACATATCACATAGCATGATGCACATAGCTTAGGCTCAAAGTACATAGCTCATAGCACATAGCAGATAGCTCATAGCTCAAAGCACATAGTACGTAGCTCATAGCACATAGCTGATAGCTCATAGCACATATCTTATAGCTCCTAGCACATATCACATAGCACATAGTTTTAGCACATAGCTTACAGCTCATAGCACATCGCTCATAAGTCATAACTTACACCTTATAGCACATAGCAGATAGCTTACAGCTCATAGAACATTGCACATAGCAGACAGCTCATGTATCACGTAGCACAGAGCGCATAGCTTACAGCTCAAATGCATACAGCACAGAGCACATAGCTCATAGCACGTACCTTATAGCTTACAGCGCAAAGCACACAGCATAGCTCGTAGCACATAGCTTACAGCACATAGCACATAACTTATAGCACATACCTCATAGTGTACAGTTCATTGCACATAGCTCAAAGCTTCCAGCTCAAAGTATGTTGCACGTAGCAGATAGCTCATAGCACATAGCTCAAAGCCTACAGCTCAAAGTGCATAGCTCACGGTACATAGCACATAGCTTATAGCACTGAGCACATAGCTTACACCTCACAGCACATTGCTCATAGCTTATAGCTCATAGCACATATCACATAGCTTATAGCTCATAGCACATATCACATAGCTTACAGGTCAAGCACATAGCACATAGCTTTTAGCACCTAGCAGATAGCTCATAGCACATAGCACATAGCATATAGCACTTAGCACATAGCTTATAGCTCATAGCTTACAACTCAAAGCATATAGCTCATAGCTTATAGCACATAGTAATTAGCTCATAGCTCATTACACATAGCACGTAGCACCTAGCATGTAGCACATTGCTCATAGTACATAGCTCATAGCACGTAGCTCATAGCACATAGCTCACATCTCAAAGCACAAAGCTTATAGCTATGTACTGTGTTATGAACTATGTGCTATAAGCTATGTGCTTTGAGATGTGAACTATGTACTATGTTATGAACTATGTGCTATAAGCTATGTGCTAGGAGCTCATAGCACATAGCTTATAGCACATAGCACATAACTCAGCTTACAGCTCAAAGTACATAGCTCATAGGTCATAGCACACAGTTTACAGCGCATAGCAGATAGCTTGTAGCTCATAGCACATAGCACATTGCTTATAGCACTTAGTGCGTAGCTCATAGTATACAGCTCAAAGCACATAGCACGTAGCTCATAGCTCATAGCACATAGCTTATAGTGCATAGCACATAGCACATATCACATACCACATAGCTCATAGCACACAGCACAGAGCACATAGTTCAAAGTTTATAGTACATAGTATGTAGATCATAGCACATAGCTTATAGCACATAGCTAGTAGCACATAGGACATACCTTTTAGCTCCTTGCATATATCACATAGCACATAGCTCATAGTGCACAGCACATAGGTCATACCACATAGCTTATAGCACCAAGCTTATAGCTCATAGCACAATAGCACATACCTCATAGCTTACAGCTCAATGCACATAGCACATAGCTCGTAGCAGATAGCTTACAGCTCATAGCACATGGCACATTGCATATAGATGATTGCACATAGCTTATAGCTCATAGCACAAAGCTCATAGCACATAGCAGATAGCTTACAGCTCATAGCACACAGCACAGAACAAACAGCTCATAGCTCAAAGTATATAGTATGTAGATCATAGCACATAGCTTATAGCACATAGCACATAGCTTATAGCTCCTAGTACATATCACATAGCACATAGTTCTAGCTCATATCTCAAAGCATGTAGTACATAGCTTATAGCACATAGCACATATCACATAGCATGTAGCACATAGCTTATAGCACATATCTCACAGTTCATAGCACATAGTTTATAGCTCATAGCATCAAGCTTATAGCTCATAGCACATACCTCATAGCTTACAGCTCAACGCACATAGCACATAGTTCATAGCAGATAGCTTACAGCTCATAGCACATGGCACATAGCACATAGCTGATTGTACATAGCTTATAGCTCAGAACACAAAGCTCATAGCTTATAGTTCATAGCAATAGACAATAGGTGCAGGAATCGGCCATTCTGCCCTTCGAGCCTGCACCACCATTCAATATGATCATGGCTGATCATCGTTAATCAGTGTCCTGTTCCTGCCTTATCTCCATAACCCTTGATTCCACTATCCTTGAGAGCTCTATCCAATTCTTTCTTAAATGAATCCAGAGACTGGGCCTCCACTGCCCTCTGGGGCAGAGCATTCCACACAGCCACCACTCTCTGGGTGAAGAAGTTTCTCCTCATCTCTGTCCTAAATGGTCTATCCCGTATTTTTAAGCTGTCTCCTCTGTTTCGGCACTCACCCATCAGCGGAAACATGTTTCCTGCCTCCAGAGTGTCCAATCCTTTAATAATCTTATATGTCTCAATCAGATCCCCTCTCAGTCTTCTAAACTCAAGAGTATACAAGCCCGGTCGCTCCAATCTTTCAGTGTAAGGTAATCCCATCATTCCAGGAATTGACCTCGTGAACCTACGCTGCTCTCCCTCAATAGCCAGAATGTCTTTCCTCAAATTTGGAGACCAGAACTGTACACAGTACTCCAGGTGTGGTTTCACCAGGGCCCTGTACAGCTGCAGAAGAACCTCTTTGCTTCTATACTCAATTCCTCTTGTTATGAAGGCCAGCATGCTATTAGCCTTCTTCACTACCTGCTGTACCTGCATGCTTACCTTCATTGACTGGTGGACAAGAACACCCACATCTCTCTGTACTGCCCCTTTACCTAAATTGATTCCATTGAGGTAGTAATCTGCCTTCCTGTTCTTGCCACCAAAGTGGATAACCATACATTTATCCACATTAAACTGCATCTGCCATGCATCTGACCACTCACCTAACTTGTCCAGGTCACCCTGTAATCTCCTAACATCCTCCTCACATTTCACCCTGCCACCCAGCTTAGTATCATCAGCAAATTTGCTAATATTATTACTAATACCATCTTCTATATCATTAATATATATTGTAAAAAGCTGCGGTCCCAGCACTGATCGCTGTGGTACCCCACTGGTCACTGCCTACCATTCCCCGAAATGGAGCCGTTTATCACTACTCTTTGTTTCCTGTCAGCCAACCAACTTTCAATCCAATCTAGTACTTTGCCCCCAATACCATGCGCCCTAATTTTGCTCACTAACCTCCTATGTGGGACTTTATCAAAAGCTTTCTGAAAGTCCAGGTACACTACATCTACTATGTCTCCCTCGTCCATCTTCAGAGTTACATCCTCAAAACATTCCAGAAGATTAGTCAAGCATGATTTCCCCTTCATAAATCCACGCTGACTCTGACCTATCCTGTTACTACTATCCAGATTTGTCATAATTTCATCCTTTATAATAGACTCCAGCATCTTTCCCACCACTGAGGTCAGACTAACTGGTCAATAATTTCCTGCTTTCTCTCTCCCATCTTTCTTAAAAAGTGGTACAACATTAGCCACCCTCCAATCCGCAGGAACTGATCCCGAATCTATCAAACTCTGCAAAATAATCACCAACGCATCCACAATTTCTCGAGCCACCTCCTTCAGTACCCTGGGATGTAGACCATCAGGTACAGAGCACATAGCTCATAGTTTATAGCTCATAGCACATAGCACATTGCACATAGCAGACAGCTCATCGCTTACAACTCATAGCACATAGCTCACAGCTCAAAGCACACAGCACATAGCTCGTAGCACATAGCACATAGTTCATAGCTAACAGTTCATAGCAGATAGCTTATAGCTCATAGCACATATCACAAAACTTATAGCTTATGGCACACAGCAAATAGCACATAGTTCATAGCCTATAACTCATAGCACAAAGCACATAGCTCATAATTTACAGCTCATAGCACACAGCATATAGCTTACAGCTCAAAACACATAGCTAATAGCACATAGCTCATGGTTTACAGCTCATAGCACTTTGCACATAGCCTATAGCTCATAGCCTACAGCAAATAGCACATTGCACATAGCAGATAGCTCATAGCTTACAGCTCATAGCACACAGCATATAGCTTACAGCTCAAAACACATAGCTAATAGCACATAGCTCATGGTTTACAGCTCATAGCACTTTGCACATAGCCTATAGCTCATAGCCTACAGCAAATAGCACATTGCACATAGCAGATAGCTCATAGCTTACAGCTCATAGCACACAGCACATAGCTAATAGCACATTGCATATAGCAAATAGCTCATAGCACACAACACATGGCTCATAGCTCAGCACATAGCTCATAGCTTACAGTAAATAGCACATAGCTCATAGCACATCCTTCATGACGGTCCCCATTACCAGCTTATAGACCAACCTTTTCCGAGCTACCATCAGTTCTGAGGAAGGGTCACCAGGGCTGAAACATTAACTCTACTTTCTCTCCACAGCTGCTGCCAGACCTGCTGAGTTTCTCCCGCAATTTCTGTTTTCGTTTCCAATTTCCAGCATCTGCAGCTCTTTGTTTTATTTTTAATGAATTCTCTGCTATAGATCCTTGTATGTCATTTCTGTTTGAGGAGTGAATGGGGAGCGGTCTCAGTTCAGCCCTATTTCATTGTGTGTGAGGATAACTTTTACTATAAGCTGTAAGAAAGGGAACCAGTTAGCTTACACCCATTCAGCCTGATGGGAAATACAATTCACAGTGATATCAATGAGTAGCTGATCCAGCACTGACTATTTCACATCCCACAATTAAAATCCCCTTGGTGTAAAGTCCTCATTGCCTCAGTATCCTAAAGTTATTTTTTATTTCATTGTAAGTTAATGTGAGTGGCACTTATGTACAGTGACAATATATACTTTTCACTGTAGTTTATATTGAACGCACGTGACAATAAAAGATATTCATTCATGATTTTAAGACTGTATGCAAATAAAGAACCATCAAAGAACCAGGATGTAAAGCAGCATGTGACCAGCAGTCAGTTCTTATTGCTGGAACCGGATTGGCTGCTGTTGCTGTGATAATTGGTGGTTGCTCAATCCTAACAGTTGATTTGTCTGTTGAGCTATTTTGTGAAGTGTACAGTTATTAGTTTGTAGATCCCAAATAAATCACACCGACTTAGAATTCTGTGTGTGTGTGTGTGAGAGAGAGAGAGAGAATGAATGAATGAATGAATGAATGTGTCTGTCTGTCTGTCTGTCTGTGTGTCTGTGTATCTGTCTGTCTGTCTGTCTGTCTGTCTGTCTGTGTGTGTCCACATCAGTCTATGTGACATTTCAATTCTGATAAAAAGTCAAACCGGACCAAAGCCATTAACTCTGTTTTCTCTCCACAGATGCTGCTGGACCTGCTGAGTTTTTCCAGCATTCAAGATTTTGTTTCAGATTTCCAGCTACCACAGTATTTTGCTTCGATCTGCTTTTGTGATGTTGATGGGGGAATACATATTACTGGACTATCTCTCCTGCTGCTCTTTGACACAATGTCAGGGGATCTTTTACATGCATGTGACAGAACAGATGGGTGTTGGATTAATGTCTTAACCGAGAGCTGATAACAACAACTGTGCAGCAGTCCCCCTGTACTGACCCTATGACAGTGCAGCACTCATAGAGTCATAGAGATGTACAGCATGGAAACAGACCCTTCGGTCCAACCCGTCCATGCCGACCAGATATCCCAACCCAATCTAGTCCCACCTGCAATCACCCAGCCCATATCCCTCCAAACCCTTCCTATTCATATACCCATCCAAATGCCTCTTAAATGTTGTAATTGTACCAGCCTCCACCACATCCTCTGGCAGTTCATTCCATACACGTACCACCCTCTGCATGAAAACATTGCCCCTTAGGTCTCTTTTATATCTTTCCCCTTTCACCCTAAACCTATGCCCTCTAGTTCTGGACTCCCCCACCCCAGGGAAAAGACTTTGTCTATTTACCCTATCCATGCCCCTCATAATTGTGTAAACTTCTATAAGGTCACCCCTCAGCCTCCGACGCTCCAGGGAAAACAGCCCCAGTCTATTCAGCCTTTTCCTATAGTTCAAATCCTCCAACCCTGGCAACATCCTTGTAAATCTTTTCTGAACCCTTTCAAGTTTCACAACATCTTTCCGATAGGAAGGAGACCAGAATTGCACACAATATTCCAACAATGGCCTAACCAATGTCATGTACAACCGCAACATGACTTCCCAACTCCTGTACTCAATACTCTGACCAATAAAGGAAAGCATACTAATGTCACTGAATCAGTAATCCAGACACCCAGGCGGTTTCTCTCAGGACAGGGGTTCAAATCCCACCGGGAAGCCGGGTGAATTTAAATTCAACTTAGAAATCTGGAATTTAATCCTCATCTTGGTCACAGTGACGATGAAATCAGCATCGATTGCTATGAAAACCAAATCAGGTTTGCTAACAGCCTTCAGGGAAGAAAATCTGCCTTCCTTATCTGGTCTGGCCTGCAAGTGACTTCAGATCCGCGGCTATGTGGGTGACTTTTAACTGCCCTCTGAAATAGTCCTAGCAAGTCAGTCAGTTCAAGGGACAGTTAGAGATGGGCAATAAAGCTGGTCTTGTCAGCGACACCCACATTCCACGAAAGGAAAAACAAAAACTTTATTCTAATCTGAAAATCCTCAGCAATATGACGCTGAATTTCCAAAGCTGCTGTCCATTGGTGGGTCTACATGTGTATAACAGCCCATGTAGTTCTGGTCAATGTGGTGTGGGAGTACACTGTGCTGAAACCAACATTTCTCCTGGATTCTGTGGCAGTGCCAAGGATGAGATTGTCAGTGTTCACCATCAGGGACTTCCTGTGAAACTGACCCCAACCACAACTCCCTGAATCTGACCCTGTGCAGTTAAACTGTGACATCCAGAAGTTGCTGCTGGTGATTCTACACATTGTCTATTGAAGCCTCCACCCCAAAGGACTGTGATCAATTAGAAATCACTGACCTAACCAGAAGCTGCTCTTTTAGATTCTTCACTTCATCCGAAACCACCGAAAACTTTACCCCTTTTTGAATGAGGTTCTAACAGAGGATGAACTTCATAAGTTATTGATGAACATGAACACAAGCCTTGAAGAATTACTTTTGTCATAGAGTTATGGAGATGTACAGCATGGAAACAGACCCTTCGGTCCAACCCGTCCATGCCGACCAGATATCCCAACCCAATCTAGTCCCACCTGCCATCACCCGGCCCATATCCCTCCAAACCCTTCCTATTCATATACCCAAATGCCTCTTAAAAGCTCAAATCCTCCAACCCTGGCAACATCCTTGTAAATCTTTTCTGAACCCTTTCAAGTTTCACAACATCTTTCCAATAGGAAGGAGACCAGAATTGCACACAATATTCCAACAGTGGCCTAACCAATGTCCTGTACAGCTGCAACATGACCTCCCAACTCCTGTACTCAATACTCTGACCAATCAATAAAAGCATATCAAACGCCTTCTTCACTATCCTATCTACCTGTGACTCCACTTTCAAGGAGCTATGAACCTGCTCGCCAAGGTCTCTTTGTTCAGCAACACTTCCTAGGACCTTACCATTAAGTGTATAAGTCCTGCTAAGATTTGCTTTCCCAAAATGCAGCACCTCACATTTATCTGAATTAAACTCCATCTGCCACTTCTCAGCCCATTGGCCCATCTGGTCAAGATCCTGTTGTAATCTGAGGTAACCCTCTTCGCTGTCCACTACACCTCCAATTTTGGTGTCATCTGCAAACTTACTAACTGTACCTCTTATGCTCACATCCAAATCATTTATGTAAATAACAAAAAGTAGAGGGCCCAGCACCGATCCTTGTGGCACTCCACTGGTCACAGGCCTCCAGTCTGAAAAACAACCCTCCACCACCACCCTCTGTCTTCTACCATTTTGTCTTTGAGGAATATGTTTCTGTTATGAGCCAAGGGGTGGTTTGGATTGCTCATTCCTGGCCTGATCAAATGCACCTCCCATCTCCAAGGTCGTTACCAAAGACAAAAAGCCAAAGATGTGCATGTTAGGTGAATTGGTCGTGCTAAATTGCCCATAGTGTTAGGTGCATTAGTCAGGGGTAAATGTAGGGGAATGGGTCTGGGTGGGTTACTCTTCGGAGGGTCGGTGTGAACTTTTTGGGCCAAAGGGCCTGTTTCCACACTGTAGGAAATCTAATCTAATTTGAACGATTCCTGCCCCAATCCCATGTGTTCATTCTCATTGTTTATTTTGCCCCTTCTAAAGAGGATTCCCTCAACTTGACCCCAAAATAGAAACTAAAGTCAGGGAAGAGGAAATCTATGTCCATTTGATTTAAGAACAATTCCAGTTTCTCCAGACTCCCCTTATCATTGATGGTCCTGGTTGCTTTTACCCAGAATTGACACACATAAAGGTATCATTTTGCAAGGAAATAAAACTTTAGCATTAAGTTTTTGAATTACCCAAGAATTGAGGGAGAGTACAGGACAGTTGTATGGCATGTGACGATACTATGTCTTTAAGAGGTATATTGAGTCCTGAGGTTTCTTAATGAACAAAGATTGAGATATAGGTTCCAAGCATGTCTGCTCAAAGCCAATAAAGTAAGCAGCTTGTGAGGCCTTGGGGTTTCTTTTAAAGTTGGAACAATATAAGCAGCCTGAATGGGTGGGGTCAAGTTCCTACAGAACCAGGATTCTCAGTTTTAGCTTTCTGCAGTCACTGGGGTCTTGAAGCTGGATGTGGAAGCTCTTATTCCTCTCTCTGTTACAGCTAAAACCTGGGGTTCTCTTCCTGCTGCGAGACTCACATGTGAGACAATCCACCTTACTGAATTTGCCTTTGCCAAGAGTGTGTTTATGGGATGTTACTATATTAGAACAGTTAATTAGTAGCTTTTTATTTTGTTAAGTATTTTGATAGAATTACAGTTATAACAATTCTTTTATTTTTGTTGTGGTTCTGTTCGCCGAGCTGGGAATTTGTGTTGCAGACGTTTCGTCCCCTGTCTAGGGGACATCCTCAGTGCTTGGGAGCCTCCTGTGAAGCGCTTCTGTGATCTTTCCTCCGGCATTTGTAGTGGTTTGAATCTGCCACTTCCGGTTGTCAGTTCCAGCTGTCCGCTGCAGTGGCCGGTATATTGGGTCCAGGTCGATGTGCTTATTGATTGAATCTGTGGATGAGTGCCATGCCTCTAGGAATTCCCTGGCTGTTCTCTGTTTGGTTTGTCCTATAATAGTAGTCAAGACACTGTTCAAAAGGGCCACAACACACTGCAGTACACCAGAGCTAGAAAAAGAGGAAGAAGAACACCTATACAATATATTCGCTAAAAACGGATACCCTCGCAATTTCATCAGCAGATGCCTAAGGCAAAGACAATGGAATGAGGACTTGCCACAACCCAAAGGACTAGCCACACTACCATAAATCAAGAGCATTTCTGAACTGACAGCCAGACTACTGCGACCACTAGGACTCATAACAGCACACAAACCAACAGCCACGCTCAGACAACAACTCACCAGGACGAAGGACCCGATACCCAGCATGAGCAAAACCAACGCAGTGTACAAAATCCCATGTAAGGACTGCACAAAACACTCCATAGGACAAACAGGAAGACAGCTAATGATCCGCATCCATGAACACCAACTAGCCACAAAACGACATGACCAGCTATCCTTAGTAGCCACACACGCAGATGACAAGCAACATGAGTTCGACTGGGACAACACGACTATTATAGGACAAGCCAAACAGAGAACAGCCAGGGAATTCCTCGAGGCATGGCACTCATCCACAGATTCAATCAATAAGCACATCGACCTGGACTCAATATACCGACCACTGCAGCGGACAGCTGGAACTGACAACCAGAAGCGGCAGAGACAGGCCACTATAAATGCCAGAGGAAAGATCACAGAAGCACTTCACAGGAGGCTCCCAAGCACTGAGGATGTCACCTAGACAGGGGACGAAACGTTTGCAACACAAATTCCCAGCTCGGCGAACAGAACCACAACAACAAGCACCCGAGCTACAAATCTTCTCACAAACTTTGATCTTTTATTTTTACTTTGTATTGTAATGATAGTGTATGAATAAAGTGTGTTTTCCTTCAAACCTGGTAGTTCAACCAATCGAATTGCATCTGAAACGCAATGCCTTACACTTCCATTTAAAATAAAAAGCCTTAGGGTCTAGACTATCCCTTTGGCCTGTTTGAGGGGGTCTGGGCTGGTCCAAAACAAGCCAGGGCTCTTATCAGGATCAAAATCTCTAATTCCAGGTTGGGTTTTGGGTTATTAGAATCAAAGTGGTGAGTGCTGGTGTTTTTTTTTATTTTGAGTGTTGTGTTCAGTTGGTTTAAACAGGCTGTGCCTTATGTAATAATGGACCTTTCAGTCACTAAGAGTTTCCTGGGGATGGAAGAAGTCACTTCAGGACCTTTACAGAAAGGGAGCAAAGCAAAGCTTTCCGAATTGGCTAACAAACTGAAGTTGGAGTTGCCTCTGTCTGTGAGGAAAAGGGGGATAGTTGCAGCAACCGCTCTACATTCCCAATCACTAGGAATGCAATCAGAATCATTGGAGATTGCTTAAGGTCAATTGTAAAGGAAGCAGCTGGAATTAGAGAGAAAAAGAGAAAGAGTAACCCAGGCAGAACAAAAAGAAAGAGAAAAGGAGATGAAACAGTTGGAATTAGAATTAAAAGCAGAGGAAAAAGGAAAGGAAAGGAAGGCCCTAGCAGAAGGAAAAGAGAGTTTTTGAAATTTGAGGTTGGGACTGAAAATTCAAAGTTGATTTAAAATGACACAGATTGAGGTGAAAAGTAGGAGTAATGAAGAGGTCAGTGTCATAGAGTCAAAGAGATGTACAGCACGGAAACAGACCCTTCAGTCCAACCCAATCTAGTCCCACCTGCCAGCACCCGGCCCATATCCCTCCAAACTCTTCCTATTCATATACCCATCCAGATGCCTTTTAAATGTTGCAATTATACCAGCCTCCACCACATCCTCTGGCATATATGTACCACCCTCTGTGTGAAAACGTTGCCCCTTAGGTCTCTTTTATATCTTTCCCCTCTCACCCTAAACCTATGCCCTCTAATTCTGGACTCCCTGACCCCAGGAAAAAGACTTTGCCTATTTACCCTATCCATGCCCCATATAATTTTGTAAATCTCTATAAGGCCTGGTGGGAATCTGTTTAAATATGTCCAAGCATTGCCTAAGTTTGACGAGAAGGATGTAGAAACCTTTTTCATTGCATTTGAGAAAGTGGCTAAATAAAAGAAATGGCCAGAGACCATGTGGGTATTGTTGATCCAAACAAAGTCAGTAAGTAGCGATGGCAAGGTATTTGTGACACCATCAGAGGAGGTATCTGGGGAGGAAGAGGAGGTGAAACACAACCAGGACAAAATACACCTCTTACAGCCGAAGTATCGTCACAGACATAATGGCCGTTAATAATCTGTTGTTATGTGAAACTGACTGAGGGATCCACTTAACAAGCAGCTTCCTGGCATTGTCACTGTTCACCTTGAAGTAACACAGAATGTATGGCATGCAGATGAGAACAAAAGGAGAGAGCTGTATCAGAGCACTTAGCAGAAATGTTCTCCCAATATCCCCCCCACACCCGCCACTCCCACCAGTGTGGAGGGACCAGTCGCAGCCAATTTAGCAGCAGATCAAGTGGCCTTAGCTCAGAGTAATTTAGGTTGGAAGTGTGGAGAACGTAGACATTATCTGATGCAATGCAGACCATTCCTTCAGTGTAAATTATGAGCTGTATTGTTGTGTCAGTGTATTGAATTACTGCAGTGACACAGGAATGCTCCCAGCCCCAGCCAGGTGTATGCAGGAGGACAATTCAATTATTTAGTGCAATTGTCCCACATCCTGTGAGGATCATAAATAATTAACTAAATAAATAAATACAGAAACCACAAGGGAGTTTAATCTTGTGCAAGTGACCCAGTAACTTTGTCACTCGCTGGTTATCAGGTCAATGGTGTAACACAATTCCAACTCTTACCTTTTTACTCTTTCATTTCTTTCCTTCACATATCGCTGTGGAGCTGCCGATTGAAGTGAACCTTCTGGGTCCTGGCATTAACTCTTTAATTCTGAGTCTCAGCAATACTTCTCCATATATTCACTGTGATGAGGCTTCCTACCTCCCTTACAGAGCGAGTTCCAGATGCTCACCAGTCTCCGGGTAAAAAAGCATTTCCTCACATCACGTTTAATCCTCCTGCCCCTTCCCTTCAATCTCTGCCATCTACTCACTGGTCTCTCCATCAAGGGGAAAAGTTTCTTCCTGCTCACCTCCTCTGTGTCCCTGATCATTTTATACATCTCCATCATGTCCCCAATCAGTTTCCTCTGCTCCACAGAAAACAACCCCAGGCCTTTCCTTCATTTTCTTTCTCTCTCCAGCTGCCCCATTCCACCTGTTCAGGACCAGTTGCATCTCAATCGTTTCCCAGCTCTGATGAAATGTCACTGACCTCACTCTGCTCCCCTTTCTATTGATCACCCTGGACCCAGTGAGTATTTCCAGCATTTTTCATTAAACATTGTATGTTCCCACGAGTGCTTTAAAATCATCTCAGATTTTGAATAAACCCCCATTTCTCATTATATGACCACAAACTTCATTTACTTTGCATGACTCCATGTAGCAAAAGGCTTTTGTTCTGTTTTCCAGACAAATTATGTCAACTTAGTTAAAAATCCCACAACACCAGGTCATAGTCCAACAGGTTTAATTGGAAGCACTAGCTTTCGGAGCGACGCTCCTTCATCAGGTGATAGTCTCCTGATAGTCTACCACCCAATGAAGGAGTGTCGCTCTGAAAGCTAGTGAGCTTCCAATTAAACCTGTTGGACTATAACCTGGTGTTGTGTGATTTTTAACTTTGTACACCCCAGCCCAACACTGGCATCTCCAAATTATGTCAACTTAATTCAAGATGTTAAACATTCCTCACAAGTAAATGTTGAGACTGTGAGCTGTTATTGGGACTTTGCTCATTGTAAGCAAACAGTTTGGAGATGTGGGGATGTGTCATTGTATCCCTGTTCAGGGGAACAAATAATTGTGGAACAAATAGGCAAGTCCACAGACAATGGCCGTCTCGCTGCATCAAGGAGAAAGAACACAGGATCAATACCATATGCTGGCTGGGAATTCCACAACTCCGGCTCATAGTCTCAGAAGAAGGGGTCAGTTGTTTCAAACTGAGGTGAGGAAACCTCTCTTCACTCTAAGTGTTGTGCATTCAGACCTGGTTCGGTGTGGAGCACTCTTGCCTGGGACTTGCATATTCAGGTCCTACTCCAAATCCAAAGCATGAGCAGTACCCCAGTGCAGCACTGAGGGAATGCCACACAGTCAGTGACACCATCTTTACAGTAAGATCTTACACAGGCAATGTCTCTGCCCTCTCTCCAACAGATGCTAACATGCAGGGAGTTATCTGTATATATATCATGAATATATCCCATATCCTATATTATAATATATATGCTTAATTGGATTTATTGAAATGTTAGCATCCCCATTAGATTGAAAGAAAAGTTCTGAGGAATTTTAAATTTAAGATCTTCATTTTAAGAAGACAGATGAGCAAAGGAAACCCTTTTCTTTTTTACAGCACTCCCTGGATACACTTATAATTGTTATTTCCTACCGGCCATTTTCTCATGAATATTTTCCAGCAACCTCATCAAACCTCCAGCAATGATTCTGCTGCAGCCCTAATAGTTTGTGATATCGCCGGGTTTCTGAACTGGGCAAACTGCAGAAATCAGTTTCAACAATGGCCCTGAGTGGAGTTTCAAACTGATCGGGTAAGTTTAGAGACATTTTGTACAACCCTACGGGGGAGAGGGACCCTACATCCCATGGAAGAAAGTGACACAGGGACCCCACTGCACAGCAATGCACCCACATGTTTGCACAATATTTTGAGCATTTTTTCAATTATCATTCATTCGTGGGATTTGAGTACATTTATTATCCATTTGTAACTGCCCAGAAGGCAGATAAGTGTCAACCACATCGCTGTGGGTCTGGAGTCACGTAGACCAGACTTGATAAGGTTTCGGAACACTTCAACCCCAGGGCATCAATGTGGACTTCAACAGTTTCCTCATTTCCCCTTTCCCCACCTCACCTCAGTTCCAAACTTCCAGCTCAGCACTGTCCCCATGACTTGTCCTACCTGCCTATCTTCTTTTCCACCTATCCACTCCACCCACCCCACTCCGAACTATCACCTTCATCCCCTCCCCCACTCACCTATTGTACTCTATGCTACTTTCTCCCCACCCCCACCCTCCTCTCACTTATCTCTCCACCCTTCAGGGCTCTCTGCCTGTATTCCTGATGAAGGGCTTTTGCCCGAAACATCGATTTTACTGCTCCTCGGATGCTGCCTGAACTGCTGTGCTCTTCCAGCACCACTAATCCAGAATCTGGTTTCCAGCATCTGCAGTCATTGTTTTTACCCCCCTGATAAGGTTTCCTCCCACAGTCTAAAGATGTGCAGGTTAGGTGAATTGATCATGCTAAATTGTCCATAGTGTTAGGTGCAGGAATAAATGTAGGGGAATGGGTCTGGGTGGGTTGATCTTTGGAGAGTCAGTGTGGACTTCTTGGGCCGAAGCGTCTATTTCCACACTGTTGGGAATCTAATTATCAAATAACAGATTTCCCTCCCTAAAACGCATGAGTGCACCAGGTAGGCTTTTATGACAGTTGACACTGGGCACATGGTTCCCACTGGCCAAGCTTTTAATTCTAGATTTTTAAAAACTTTCAACTCAGATTTCACTGTTTCCTTTGGTGGTCCTCAAACCCAGGTTTCCAGAACATTCACAGAGATGACTAACCCAGTAATATTTCCACTAGCTCACTAATGGGCATGGTTCTGATAGAATCCCAGAGAGACGTGTGCATGGACCATCCACTGTCCCTCCCAAAACCTGAATTTTCATAAGTGAGAGAAAGACCAGAACTGGGGGAGAATTCGGGGAAGGGGAGACACATTAGGAGTTACTACCACAGAAAAGCGGTTGAGACCAAATCACTATTTTTGAGGATGTAACTCTGAAGATGGACGAGGGAGATCCAGTAGATGTAGTGTACCTGGACTTTCAGAAAGCTTTTGATAAAGTCCCACATAAGAGGTTAGTGAGCAAAATTAGGGCACATGGTATTGGGGGCAAAGTACTAATTTGGATTGAAAGTTGGTTGGCTGACAGGAAACAAAGAGTAGTGATAAACGGCTCCATTTCGGAATGGCAGGCAGTGACCAGTGGGGTACCGCAGAGATCAGTGCTGGGACCAGAGACTGGGCCTCCACTGCACTCTGGGGCAGAGTATTCCACACAGCCACCACTCTCTGGGTGAAGAAGTTTCTCCTCATCTCTGTCCTAAATGGTCTACACCGTATTTTTAAGCTGTGTCCTCTGGTTCGGCACTCCCCCATCAGCGGAAACATGTTTCCTGCCTCCAGAGTGTCCAATCCTTTAATAATCTTATATGTCTCAATCAGATCCCCTCTCAGCCTTCTAAACTCAAGGGTATACAAGCCCAGTCGCTTCAGTCTTTCAGCGTAAGGTAATCCCGTCATTCACAATATATATTAATGATATAGAAGATGGTATTAGTAATAACATTAGCAAATTTGCTGATGATACTAAGCTGGGTGGCAGGGTGAAATGTGAGGAGGATGTTGGGAGATTACAGGGTGACCTGGACAGGTTAGGTGAGTGATCAGATGCATGCCAGATGCAGTTTAATGTGGATAAATGTATGGTTATCCACTTTGGTGGCAAGAACAGGAAGGCAGATTACTACCTCAATGGAATCAATTTCGGTAAAGGGGCAGTACAGAGAGATCTGGGTGTTCTTGTACACCAGTCAATGAAGGTAAGCATGCAGGTACAGCAGGTAGCGAAGAAGGCTAATAGCATGCTGGCCTTCATAACAAGAGGGATTGAGTATAGAAGCAAAGAGGTTCTTCTGCAGCTGTACAGGGCCCTGGTGAGACCACACCTGGAGTACTGTGTACAGTTCTGGTCTCCAAATTTGAGGAAAGACATTCTGGCTATTGAGGGAGTGCAGCGTAGGTTCACGAGGTCAATTCCTGGAATGACGGGATTACCTTACACTGAAAGACTGAAGCGACTGGGCTTGTATACCCTTGAGTTTAGAAGACTGAGAGGGGATCTGATTGAGACATATAAGATTATTAAAGGATTGGACACTCTGGAGGCAGGAAACATGTTTCTGCTGATGGGTGAGTCCCGAACCAGAGGACACAGCTTAAAAATACGGGATAGACCATTTAGGACAGAGATGAGGAGAAACTTTTTCACCCAGAGAGTGGTGGCTGTGTGGAATGCTCTGCCCCAGAGGGCAGTGGAGGCCCAGTCTCTGGATTCATTTAAGAAAGAGTTGGATAGAGCTCTCAAGGATTGTGGAATCAAGGGTTATGGAGATAAGGCAGGAACAGGATACTGATTAGGAATGATCAGCCATGATCATATTGAATGGTGGTGCAGGCTCAAAGGGCTGAATGGCCGACTCCTGCACCTATTGTCTATTGTCTATTTGTTTTCAAGAAGGAGGTAGATATAGGTCTTAGAGATAAAGGGGTCAAGGGAGCTGGGGGGAGGGTGGGATTGGGATATTGAGCTCAATGATCAGCCATGAATGGCCTACTCCTACTCCTGCTCCTGCTCCTGCTCCTACTCCTACTCCTGCTCCTGCTCCTGCTCCTGCTCCTGCTCCTGCTCCTGCTCCTGCTCCTACTCCTGCTCCTGCTCCTGCTCCTGCTCCTGCTCCTGCTCCTGCTCCTGCTCCTGCTCCTACTCCTGCTCCTGCTCCTGCTCCTGCTCCTACTCCTACTCCTGTTCCTGCTCCTGCTCCTGCTCCTGCTCCTGCTCCTGCTCCTGCTCCTACTCCTGCTCCTGCTCCTGCTCCTGCTCCTGCTCCTGCTCCTGCTCCTACTCCTACTCCTACTCCTGCTCCTGCTCCTGCTCCTGCTCCTGCTCCTACTCCTGCTCCTGCTCCTGCTCCTGCTCCTGCTCCTGCTCCTGCTCCTGCTCCTGCTCCTGCTCCTGCTCCTGCTCCTACTCCTACTCCTACTCCTACTCCTACTCCTGCTCCTGCTCCTACTCCTACTCCTACTCCTACTCCTACTCCTACTCCTACTCCTGTTCCTGCTCCTGCTCCTACTCCTGCTCCTACTCCTGCTCCTGCTCCTGCTCCTACTCCTACTCCTACTCCTACTCCTGCTCCTGCTCCTGCTCCTACTCCTACTCCTACTCCTACTCCTGCTCCTGTTCCTGCTCCTACTCCTACTCCTGCTCCTACTCCTGCTCCTGCTCCTGCTCCTACTCCTACTCCTACTCCTACTCCTGCTCCTGTTCCTGCTCCTACTCCTACTCCTACTCCTGCTCCTGTTCCTGCTCCTGCTCCTGCTCCTGCTCCTGCTCCTGCTCCTACTCCTGCTCCTGCTCCTGCCTTCTATATCACAGAGAGGGAGTAAACTTAAAAATACAAGTTATTTCAAATTATTTTTGATGTCCAGTTCCAGGACAGAAACAGGAAAATAGAACACATTTGCAAAATGAACTATCTCCAATATCTGCTAAGGGGCTAAAGCTTTAGCAGGACCTGATCATCTTTCAACTTTGCTCAAAAGGAGATCTGTGCTATGAATTATGACATAATCCCCTAGTTGCTGTGAAAACCTGTTTTTGCAACATGTACAAGATCAAAGTGGTCAAAAATCCAGGACTTGTACTCATGGTAGTGCTTTGGGAATTTTCAACGGAACTGATACAGTTACCACTGAACTCACCAAGTCAGTCAGTCTCTGCCTCTGGCTGCGAGACCCTGTCGACAATTCCAACATGCAAAGTTAGGAAAGTTTATTCATGGTAAGCAAATTGTCAGTTGAAAATTGTCACTTGTGTGCTCTAGAGTTTAGGGAAATAAATGGATAACTTCCTTAAAAAAGTGAAATCACACTGCACGGCCATCAGTGATTGTAAAAGAATTCATGGTTTGTTTTTCTTCTTAAAAATCATTGAATCTTTCATTGGTGCCAGGTGGGCGCTGTTGGATCAAAATAAAATGCAATGTAAGGGACTTTCCAAACTGATTAACAAGAATAATAAGGCAGGTTATTTCATTATTATTCTCTCACAGCAACAGTTATCAGGGCAGGATCAGTCCCCGATAAAACAGATCCAACTAACAGAAGTTGGAATAAGATGGCTGACAATTTGATTGTAACCTTCACTGTGATACTCACTTCAGCTCCCTGTCTCGAATTCTTCCTGGCCCCTTCCTTTGCTTTCGCACAGTGTCTGTCCTGGTGCTGCTTCTGCCCATTTCAGTCACTTGCTCCTAAGCTTTGTATGTTTAGATTAAATTCCCTACAGTGTGGAAACAGGCCCTTCGGCCCAACAAGTCCATACCAACCCTCTGAAGAGCAACCCCCCCAGACCCATTCCTCTACATTTACCCCTGACTAATGCACCTAACACTATGGGCAATTTAGCATGGCCAATTCACCTGACTTGCACATCTTTGGACTGTGGTAGGAAACTGGAGCACCCGGAGGAAACCCACGTAGACACGGGCAAACTCCACACAGACAGCCACCCTAGGAGGGAATCAAACACAGTCCCTGGCGCTGTGAGGCAGCAGTGCTAACCACTGTGCCACCCAATGTTTTTATTGCTGTTTTGGGATTGATTTGCTTAGTCTCCACACAACCTGTTGGGCAAAGCAGAGGGAGAGAAAGTGAGTGGTTTTTACCTGTTTTTAACCCTGCTGCAAAAGCATTTTCTAGCAGATAGTGAAAGACCACTATTGAGGACAATCAGAAACAGGCCTATGGCCTACAGCTGTCTGACTGCCCAGGCCTGTGGAACAGTGATTCACTCACAAGGGCCCAACAATAAACCCGAATGGATGAAACTACAAAGGGGTCTGTTCCAATGATAGGACCAGCTCTGGATTGTCGCACTCTCCTCACCTCAATCCACGAGCATTGGCGTTTCTTATCGTGCTGACAAGGAGATGGTCAAGATCCAGCAAGACATTGACCCAGAAACTCATGGAATGCAATAACCTTTACATGACACCATTAAGTTAATAAACTATCCCTGGGCTCTTCATGGGAGCAATTATCAAATTTCTGACTCACCTCCCCAGCCCATCACACTCCCACACTCCCCCCAAGCCCCCAACCTATTCCCACCTGAGCCAGCTCTCATTCTCTGGCTCTGGACACCCCCTTGAGAAAATGTGGAGTAGCAGCAACACTCTGATTGCCGTGACTTCTTTTTGAATTTGTCTGACTTCCCCCCCTCTTCTGATGAAGATCTTGTCACACTTCCAGTTTGAGCGAAGACAGATGTGGTCATCAAGAACTTCTGGAATTGCCTATCACAGCTGGCAAACTAGTCATAAAAGGACCGCTGGATAACATGGAAGCACAACATCTTTGATGATCACACAACAATGGGTCAACATTGACTAAGATAAAGTATTACACTACGTTGTATATTGACAGCAGAGGGAGAAAAATAGTTTTGGCCTTCCTTGTGACTGATGTAGCTTTCAAACTATGCATATTTGGTCTTGACATGCTAGCACACCAGCTTTGTAGTCAATCATTGATCGATCGTAATGTATGGTGCATCAGCTCCAAACAATTCAGTTAATTGAGAAGGCGTCATGAACTGTGGAACATTTGTTTTCCGTGGATGGTTGAGGTCAGGCAGGAATTTAGTTCCATATTGTGAAAAATATACATGAGTGACCAAGGCCGTTAATGCAAAACACCACCGACACTGAAATTTGTGTGGGGTGGGAGGGAACATGGGGGAGACACTCAGCTTTAAGGAAGTAAGGATTGTCCGAGCCAGCAGATACTGGATCAGAATTTGAAGATGGAACGTTGGTGAAACTCTCGGCTTCGGCAAGGAACCATGAGCAATCTCTGAAGTCCATGTGTGTGCAGTTACACACAGGAATCGAAGGATTGCTGACAGTGATTCTTTGCCCTTCCAGAGTGTGTTTTACCGAAGTCCTCGCGGATACAATCAGCACAGATTTACAGATCTGCCCTTCCATTTCAACTTCAACTGTGTATACAGTACACTTTTTAATAAGTATAGGAAAAGTTCAACCTTTGTTGAATGAGGTTTAACTGAGTTTTTGAGACACACAGGATCATACTTACTTCTGAACACTCTCTTTGAGCTTGAAAAGCTAATGTTAGAAATCTGGAGTTAGTCCCTCCATCGAATGAGACAAATTCCAGACACTTTTAAAATAATGGATTATTTTCATTATTATTGTCAGCAGGTTTGCTTATGATGTTTCAGCTTTTACCTTAAACCATGTGTATGCCCCAAATTTTATTTTGGTCTTTACAAAATTATCAAACAACAAAGTCATCAGTGCTTTTTACTTCCCAGCTTGCTGTCTATGAGAGTTCTCCAATGTGATTGGTTGCTTAGCCCATCTGCTGGCATGCTGTACAGATGGCACCAGAATTACATTGGTTTTGTAAAAAGAGCAAACTGATGCCACGACACCCCCTGGATCTTTATAAGACCATAACAAATAGGAAAAGCAGCAGGCCATTCAGCCCTGCCAGCCCCTCAATAGGTTCATGGCTGATCCGACATTCCTCACTCCACTTTCCTGCCCTTTCCCTTTAACCCTTGATTCCCTGACTCATCAAGAATCTCTCTATCTCAGCCTTACTTATACACAAGGACTCTGCCATCCCCGCACCCTCCCCCTCACCCCCCCCCCCCCCCCCCCCACTCCACCACAGCTTCTGTGGCAAGGAGTTCCACAAAGACTCACAACCTTCTGAGAGAAGCAATCCCTCCTCATCTCCATCTGAAATTGGTGTCCCTTTATACTGAGTCTGTGTCCTCTGGAACAGAACTCTCCCATGAGGGGAGACACCCTCTCAGCATTGACCCTGTCAAGCCCATTAAGAATCTGATATCTCTCAATGAGATTCTCTCTCATTCTTCTAAACACCAGTGAGTAGACCCTCAACCTGTTTAACCTTTACTCATAAGACAATGCCTCCATACCCGGCGATCATCTAAGTGAATCTTCTTTGAACTGCCTCCAATGAAACAATATCTTTTTGTATATGAGGTGACCAAGTCCACTCACTGTATTTATGGACGGCTGTCATTGTGACTAGCAGCGAGCACTGCTCAATTATGTTTTGCCTCAGATTGACATGTTGTACCTACAATTACTCAGAAAGTGGGCATCCAAATTCAACTCCAGGCAATGGAACTTTGGCTGCTCATGTAGAAACTTGAGTGCACTTCACCACCTGATATATACCTACTCCCCCTGAATGCAAGATACAGCTGTTAACCCGAATCTCTTCCCGGGAAAAGGCTCTCAGAACACAAATCCAAGACTTTCAGAGGACTTTACGAGACACCAAATGCTCTGGCTGTGTTAGGCCCACAGTGTGGACTGACTGGGCGGCAGTGACAGTAACCGGAAGGGAGACCCTTGGGACTGTTGCTGTTCCTGGAGAGAAAGGGGGCCTGGGACACCTGGAGCTGTTTCTGAAGGCCCCTTTTGGAGAAGATGAATTCTATGTAAGTCCTTTTTTATTCCTTTTGTAACTCAAAATGGTGCTAGATAGTGGTGAGAAAACACTTTACACCATATCTTCCTAGATTTTTGTGACAATAAATAAATAAATCTGCAACATCTTGCCTGTTGACTTTTGTTGAATGGGATTGAAAATTTGAAGATTTATGAAATAGATGAATGAATCAATAGTTTAATACTCGCACCTAAAGTTCAAACTCCCCCCAACTCTCTTAGGAACAAAGGTCAGCAAGCAAAAGGGAGTCATCAAATCCCTACAGTGTGCAAGTAGGCCATTGGGCCCACTGAGTCCACACTGACCCTCTAAAGAGTATCCAATCCAGACCCACCCCATCCCAGTAGTCCTATATTTCCCACCGTATCCTGCATGTCTTTGGATTGTGGGAGCAAACATGGGGAAAATATGTAAAGTCCACACAGAGAGTTGCCCAAGACTGGAATCAAGTCCGAGTCCCTCTTGCTGTGAGGTTGCAGTGCTAACCACTGAGTAACCGTGCTGCCCCAGCTACTGTGCTGCCCCAAGTAGCGCGAGCAAGATCACTCAAATATTATTCTTAAAAAGCTGCAGGATTTGTATTTTATGACAACAGACACTATGGAAATATTCTTGACTAACAAATGAATCAGACGTTATTGGGAGTCAGGAGGGTAGTGGAGTTGAAACTACAGGCAGATTAACTATGATCTTATTGAATGGTGGAGGAGAGTCAAGGGGCTGAATGGTCTATATTTATATTCCTACAGCAGACAAACAGCAGAATGAGGATAGCAGAATATATACTGCGTCCAATAGACAGCGCATTCACAAAAAGCTGCCTTTCTTCCGATTATGAGGTGTTGCAGACAGATGGACCTAAAATCAAATGTTTCCACTCAGACAGAGGGAGTTTAAAAATCGAGGAAAGCAATGGAAAAGTTGATCCAGCAATCTGCTTCTCCGATTAGAGCAACGTTGGAGAAGCAGTGGGACATGGGAGTGTATGGACAGTTTCAGAGATAGATCTGAGATTTGACAGGGGACAAGGCGTGAATGAAGATTTCAGATGACAGCAGGAACCAGGCCCTTGGATTTGAAGCAAGATGACGGCCAATATGACTTGGACTGTTGTTTGTTGAAGATTAATTTTGCAGCAGGCTGGTTGTTCCCTCAGGACTGAGTGAAAAGGAAGGCCATGGGGCCAAAGCAACAACGATAACACTCATTTAATCCCAATGTGTAGTCCGATACCGGACGAGAATATATCTGATTTGTAAGATATTTAACTCCAGTTGTACAGGAGCATGTTCGACCATTGCTAGTTCATTTGCTATTCATTATAGCTGGTTCAGTCAAAGGCACGCAGTGAGATTGTTTGGCCTGTACTAGGTGCAGTATCTGTTGTCATATGGACGAGCACCAGGGAACAACTTGACAAAGTTACTACAGCTGCCAGTCCCACACATTACACAAAATGGGTAGGGCACCGGGAGGCCATTCAGCTCGACCAGTTCATGGTAGCTCTCTGCCAAGAGGAACTCACTCTCAAGCATTCCCATGATTGTGAGCTTATGACTTTTCACATCCTAGGCATCCTTTTCCTAGGATGGGGGATTTCAAGCTGGGGGATGTATTTTTAAGGTGAAAGGAGAAAGATTTAAAAAAGACATGGGGGCAATCCTTTTACACAGAGGATTACTTTACACAGAGGGTGGTTCGCATGTGGAATGAGCTTCCTCAGGAAGTGGTGGATGTGGCTAAAGTTACAACATTTAAAAGACAAGTACATGAAAAAGAAATGTTTGGAGGGACATGGGCCAGGAGCAGACAGGTGGGACTAGTTTAGTTTGGGATTATGTTCAGCGTGGACTGGTTGGAATGAGGAGTCTATTTCAATGCTATATGGCTCAAAGACTCTATGATTTTCCATTTCCCTCAGAAAACCTCCATAAAACCTGCCTCCTCCATCCTCTCAGTTAGTGCCTTCTGGATACAAACCTCTCGCTGTGTGACTCTGTACTGTTGTTTTGGTGTGTTTTATTTTCCCAGTCACCTGAATTCAGTGTCTTCTGCTTCTGAACTCTCTCACCATCAGAAACAATTTTTCTCTGTCTAGGAATCCTCCTGATTAAAACACCTCGATCAGATATCCTCTGAGAGCAGTACCGTGTCCACTCGGAAAAGGAACAAAACTGAGATGTTACAGGTTTACTGCGATGTGCAAAAGAAGCAGCAGTGGCGTGTTCTATAAATGCAAACCCTCCTTTACTCTTCCTGTTTCAGTTGCTCCTGAGTAGGATATGGCAGCCAGCAAAGAGTAAAATCTCTTCAGTTTCATACCCAAACACTCAGCATCCCCCATGCCCACCCACGTCATGTTCAATTGATCACACAGCATCATGCTAAATTGCCCATAGTGTTAGGTGAAAGGGTAAATGTAGGGGAATGGGTCTGGTCGGGTTGCTCTTCGGAGGTTCGCTGTGAACTTGTTGGGCCGAAAGGCCTGTTTCCACACTGTAAGTAATCTAATCTAATCATCCCCCATGCCCACACACATTGCGTTCAATTGGTCACCCAGCATCCCCCACGCCCACACACGTGTTCAATTGGTCACCCAGTATCCCCCTCAAGCCCACACACGGTGTGTTCAGTTGGTCACACAGCATCCCCCATGCCCACACCCGGTGCGTTCAGTTGGTCACCCAGCTCCTCAATGGCAGGTACCACTACCTCAAAGGAACTCCACTAACTGTGTTCACTCTTGTGTGGATCACACACCAAAACTAGGCCAGAACTCGATGCAGGGGAGCTCCCCTGGATATTAAAGGGACACGTCATGGACTGTAGCAAAACATGTGACCCCATCTCTCCTCCCCCGTAGTGAATGGGCTCAGGAAGGGCATCGCTGGACGATATGAGGTACAGGAAAGTATACAGTGGGTCAGCCTGGATCCCAGTAAGGGTGGATGATAGAGAATGGACGGCTCATCTTACAACGCAGATGGGGCATGCCGTGAAAAACGACCAAACAATTGATCATAGCCCAGCCATTCCTTGTCACCCCACAATCTCAGCTCACTCCACACCTATCCCTGCCCGGTCACTTTGAACCTCCACCAGTCACTACCAGTAACTGTCCTGAGGAAGGGTCACCAGACCCAAAACATTAACTCTGATTTCTCTCCACTAACGCTACCAGATCTGCTGAGCTTTTCTGATCTACAGCATTCACAGTTCTTTCCGTTTTTATACTGAGGAATAGTTGTCCGGGTTGCTGGCTGGGATCGGAACATGGTACAAGCCTCTAGACAAGGAGGGTAAGGGAGGGTGCAGCAGAAGAGACAGCGGGGGGGGGGGGGGGGGAGGGGGGGGTGCAGGGACACAAGGGGAACTTGTTTCCCTGTGGTTTTCCCATTTCTTTGATTAAGGGAACTTGTAATCTTGATTCTATTTGATTGCCTTGGCTGGCGTTGTTCTTACACTTCGATCATTTACCATGAATTTACAGCAGACTCATTCACTAAGGCAAGGCTTGTGTGGCAGTGGGGAAAGATAGGAATATTTATTGGCACTGTGTAAATTTGACCAAACTCATTGTAACTGGCACAGTTGAACTACTTTGACCTGCTCTTGTCTAATCCCACCATTTAACATCAGTTGATCAGTAACTAGCAAAGCAGTAAATCTGATTTCCGACCATCAGATATTAAATCCCAAACAATGTGGAGATCATGTAAGATCAACTCTGATATATTTTAATTGGAATTAAATCGTTTTGGCTGAAAACTTAATTGGTACGGTTCACATACACTGAGCAGACATTCCAAAATTGAGGAACAGCCTGTTTTAAAAGAAAGAGCCAGGTTTTGCAGTTGAGAAAAACACTAAATAAAATTGCCTTAAAATATCCAGCTCCTGAAGGTATTAAAGACTAACAATTAACAGGTTTGAAAATACCTCAACCGGCATTTGGTTCAAAGAATAGTTGCCTTCCTGACATATTTTTTAAGATGTAAAGTCATATCGCCTCCAGTTGTATATTTATCACATGCATTATGGTTTATATCAGAAATATCCTGCTGCTTTTCACCCACAATGCATCAGCACAGCAGCCATTTTGAGCACATTAAGATCTAACAATTGAACGGAGATGAATTACCAGTTGAAGGATAAGAAGTAACAAAAACAGAAAGCAGGTCCAACAGCACCTCTGAAGGGAGAGAAACCAGTTTTGAGTTCAGTAGTCCTTCTTCAGAACTGCTCAGACCAAGTCAAACTGGACTCGAAACATTAACTCTCTCTCCATTGTGCTGAGCTTTGCCAGTAGTTTCCACCTTTATTTTAGATCTCCAGCATCTGCAGTGTTTTGCTTTGCTGAGAATTATAAGATTTATGTTTTGAGAAGGGTGCTCCTTTCATTAAAACATTCCCCTGCTCATTCAGGCAGCACTGGTATTAGGTTTATGGGTTAAATTCCTTCTGGAGGGAAAGAATTTCAAAGCCTGAAGTCTATTTCTAACCCTCAGGATGTGGTTTCCACTCAATGATGTACTTCTGAAGGTTGGGCAGTGTTGTAATGTAAGGAAATACACCCAAATAGACAGTACTCTTGAAGCAGGAAGGGCACTTCACTGGAGAACAAGAGACTGCACAGGGAACTTTTATTGTGGATAGGGTTAGGGGTTGTGTGGGGTGGGGGAGTGGGCAGTGTGGGGTCTGGGGATGTGGGGAGCGTTGGGGGTGGTCTAGGGGGTGTATGGGTATTGGGGGATGGGGCGGGATGTGTGGGGGAGGGTGATGGGATGTGGGGCATTTTCAGGGGTTCTGAGGGTATGGGGGATGTTGGGGTTGGGGGACAGGGGTATGGGGGGTGTTAGAGGAATTGGAGGGTGGTGGTTGTGAGGGGGTTTGGGGGTTGTGCTGGGGGAGGGTGTGTGGGGGTGTCGGGGTGACCTGGGGAGGAGAATGTGAGGATGTGTTGAAGGGTGGTGTAGAGGTGGTCTGGGGGATGGGGTGTTGGGGAGGGAAGTGTGGGGGTCATTGGGGCAGCCTGGGGGTGTGAGGGGTTTTGGGAAAGAGTGGTGTGGGGGAGGTCTGGGGGGGGGGGATGGGGTGTTGGGGAGAGGAGTGTGGGGGTCATTGGGGTCGCCTGGGGGTCTGAGGGGTGTTGGGGAAGAGTGGTGTGGGGAAGTTCTGGGGGGGGATGGGGTGTTGGGGAGGGGAGTATGGGGGAGGTCTGGGGGGATGGGGTGTTGGGGAGAGGAGTGTGGGGGAGGTCTGGGGGGATGGGGTGTTGGGGAGAGGAGTGTGGGGGTCATTGGGGTAGCCTGGGGGTTTGAGGGGTGTCAGGGGGTGTGGAGTGTTGGGGAAGAGTGGTGTGGGGGAGGTCTGGGGGGATGGGGTGTTGGGGAGAGGAGTGTGGGGGTCATTGGGGTTGCCTGGGGGTGTGAGGGGTGTTGGGGGGTGGGGGGTGTTGGGGAAGAGTGGTGTGGGGGAGGTCTGGCCGATGGGGTGTTGGGGAGAGGAGTGTGGGGGTCGTTGGGGTCGCCTGGGGGTGTGAGGGGTGTTGGGGGGTGGGAGGGTGTTGGGGAAGAGTGGTGTGGGGGAGGCCTGGGGGGGGGGTGTTGGGGAGGGGAGTGTGGGGATTGTTGGGGCAGCCTGGGGGTGTGGGGGTTTTGGAGGGGGTTGGAGGTATGGGATTGTTGGGGGATGGATGAGCAGGGTGTGGGGGGTGTTGGGGGTGAGGGAGGGGAATGGGGGTAAGGAGGTGTGGGGGCAGTTGGGAAGGGGGGGTAAGTAGGTGTGCTCTGCCAGGCTAGCGCATGGTTCTGGCCTACCAGGAGGCTCTGACTGTATACCATCGGAAGGATTTTCAGGTCAAACACCAACTCACTTGGGCCACACTCTGGCTCCATCAGTGGGGATGGTGAGTGGTAATGGTTGAGGGATCAATATTGTCCAGGATAGCTGCAGAACTCACCTGCCATTGGCTGTTGTCACCCACCTGGGAAGGCACTCAGAGCCTGTGTTTAACCTCTCATTGGAAGGACAGTCCCAGTGAGAGTGCTGTACTCCCTCAGCACAGTGACCCACAGGCAACCAACAGGACATACACAAGGCACTGGGCTTTCACTCAAACCCACAACCTTCAGAACCAAAGTTAAGATTCTGAGTACCCCAACATATCAGACTCCAGAAAAATCAATACTTTCACAGAAACATAACATTCTAAAACATTTTCATGTTTGGCAGGGAAAGCTGATCAGAGAATTTCCATTTGACAGATGTTTCCCTACACATTGTGTTTGCCTCTTGATACAATCATTGAAAAAGGTGAATTAATTTCTGATGTAAACCAGCGTTCACTCGGTGTTACAGCACACTGTACATTGAAAGCAACAAAGATGAGCTAAACCAGGAGCAGAGCAGATGGGTTAATCCAGCTCAGATTTCTTGCTACATGGGGAACCATAGACATTATAGAAGACATCATTCTTAATATCCACATCATGGGGGAGAGTGGGGAAGGACTCACAACCTTAAATGCATGACTGCCTCCTTATATTCCCACTTGGACACATGAACGTTACAGCCACTGCATTGGAGGGAATAAAGTTACTAAAGGTTTTGTTCACAGTATTATTGACAGGCAGGAGAAAAATGGGAGCTGGTATTATCCTGCTCTTTGCTGTCAATTGAATATCCAGTAAAAATGAGAAATACAGCAGCAATGATACAATTTACTGACCATTTCAAACGCTTTTTTATTGCTTGTTAGGTTGTGTTTATTCCCATCATGTTCGAAAATCTTGGCTATATAACCAGCAATAACTCAGGTTTATTTTCAATGTACAAGGAATGATTGAACTGAGGTGCACACAGCAATGGCTCACTGATTGTCTACAAATCTGGTACATCAGGAATTTTTACCGTGATTTATACCCAATTACACAAATGTGGGTCTCATGGACCAATGAGAGTGTGATTCCATCGCACTGTTGCGAGTCCAATATTCTATTCAGTGGAAATTTCAGTTGGCTCAATCAACAAAGTGCTGCTTGCAAACTCTAATTCTCCATTTGATCATCAACCAAGGTACATCCAGATCACTGAACCAACCTCACCATATTTCACTGCTCCTCCCAGTCTCTTAACTCAGTTGTGATGGAGGAACAATAAAAGTAGCAACAGCGAGTGAGACAATGAGAGACAGAGAGAGAGGGAGAGAGATAGAGAGACACACAGAGAGAGACAGAGATAGAGAGAAAGAGACAGACAGAGAGAAACAGACAGACAGAGAGACAGAGAGAGATAGAGAGACAGAGAGAGAGAGAGAGAGAGAGAGAGACAGAGAGAGAGAGACAGAGACAGAGAGTGGCAGACCGATAGAGAGAGACAAAAATATGTTACTGGAAAAGTGCAGCAGGTCAGGCAGCATCCAAGGAGCAGGAGAATCGATGTTTTGGGCATGAGCCCTTCTTCAGGAAGGGCCCTAAAGAAGGGCTCATGCCCGAAACATCAATTCTCCTGCTCCTTGGATGCTGCCTGACCTGCTGCACTTTTCCAGCAACATATTTTCAGCTATGATCTCCAGCATCTGCAGTCCTCACTTTCTCCTAGAGAGAGAGAGAGAGACAGACAGACAGACAGACACATAGACAGAGAGACAGAGACAGTGACAGAGAGTGGCAGATAGGCAGAGAGAGAGACAGACACAGAGACAGACACAGAGACAGAGACAGAGACAGAGAGTGGCAGATAGGCAGACAGAGACAGACAGAGAGAGAGCGAGACAGAGAGAGACAGACAGAGAGACAGAGAGACAGAGACAGTGACAGAGAGTGGCAGATAGGCAGAGAGAGACAGACAGAGAGAAAGCGAGACAGAGAGAGACAGATAGAGAGACAGTTAAAAATCACACAACACTAGGTTATAGTCCAACGGGTTTAATTGGAAGCACTAGCTTTCAGAGCACTGCTCCTTCATCTGGTCAGCATGACTTTTTAATTCAAGTACACACAAACGAGACCCTTCTAAACATAATTATTTTTCATCTTTCCTTATGCTGAGGAGCTGAGCACAGTTACACCAATGAAATTAATAAATGACAAAACTCAACAGCTCTGGCATCTTCTGTAGAGAGAAAGCAGAGTTAACATTTTGGCTCTGCTAAGCTTTCTTCAGTTCTGCATTAACCCGAAATGTTAACTCTGCTTTGTCTCCACAGATGCTGCCAGACCCTGCTGAGTTTTCCAGTAATTTCTGATTCTATTCCAGGTTTCCAGCATCCACAGTTCCTTGGGTTTTTTTTAAATTAATAAGTAGTTGTGTCCAGCTTTGTAGAAGTTATTTCTGTTTATTTATATCAGGTAGTTGATGGAAAACACTCTCTTCCAATAAGTCAACTTTTGCTACGTTAATAAAATTGCATCAGGTACTGGCTTTTACAAATATCACAAAATATTGTCCAATGCATAATAAAATTAAACTTTCCAGACCCCGTGTGACCCTGTTGCTTTAAGGTCTATAATACTGGGTGATATAATATGGGGCTGAACATAAACGCCAGTAGCTCGTTCAATTCTGAAAACAACCTTAATTTTCAATTCACTCCCAATGCAGAAACCCTGCAGCCCCAACCTTATTCTGCTTTACCACAGCCCCACAGTACCTTCAGGACTTTAAACAAGGCATCCCAAGTACTTTGTAACCTCTTTCAGTCTTAGTGTCAGGAGCCTGGTTATTAACAGGGACTGGTTCCACAGTCAGGGGGTTTGGGGGATTGCTCAGTCTATGTCAGGAACCAGGGAGAATTGGGCTTCCTTCAGACCTCCACAGTGCTAAACCCCAAGGGGTTCACAGCCAGGAATCAGCCAGATTAACCAACTCCAGCCTCTTGGCAGTCTGGAATTAATTTGCCGAAGGCCAAAGGACTGAGTATGTCAGCTCCATAAGCAAAGGTCAGCCCCTCACCTCCGAGAGGCTCCATGTGCTGGGGGGGGGGGAGGGGTTGGTCTGTTGGAAAGATAATGGCTAACTCCTCCAGACCCCCAAACAGTGCCATCAAACCATTTCCAAATCCCTTCGAAGCTGGGGATGCCTCCCTTCACTCATAGTCTTCCCAAGTCCTGGGAAAACCAGGTTAAAGCACAGACTGTTGTTACAACACTCAAATTACCAAGCCAACTGTTGAGAACAAATGGTCAGCCAACCCACCCCCATTGATCCCACAGTTTGGGGAAGGGAGGGGCAGTGGCCATTAATGGTTTGAGTTATTTACATTTCTTTTCCCACTGACCCGACCCCTCCATTGTTATTTTGGATGGTAAATCTTGCCCACGCTGTTTCTAGATTAAATTAGATTCCTACAGGATAGAAACAGGCCCTTCAGCCCAACAAGTCCACACTGAAGAGTAGGAAGTGAAATCTTCGAGGAGAAAGTGAGGACTGCAGATGCTGGAGATCAGAGCTGAAAATGTGTTGTTGGAAAAGCGCAGCAGGTCAGGCAGCATCCAAGGAACAGGAGAATCGACATTTCGGGCATAAGCCTGAAGAAGGGTTTATGCCCAAAATGTCGATTCTCCTGTTCCTTGGATGCTGCCTGACCTGCTGTGCTTTTCCAGCAACACATTTCCACACTGAAGAGTAACCCACCCAGACCCATTTCCTTACGCTGTATTTCCCTCTGACTAATGCACCTAACACTATGGGGCAATTTAGTATGACCAATTCACCTGACCTGCACATCTTTGGACTGTGGGAGGAAACCGGAGTATCCGGAGGAAACCCACGCAGACACAGGGAGAACATGCAAACTCCACACAGAGAGTCGCCCAAGATGGGAATTGAACATGGTCCCTGGTGCTGTGAGGCAGCAGTGCTAACCACTGAGCCACAGTGTCACCCCATTGTTAAAGACAATGGACTGAATTTTATCAGAGACTGGGTAAGGGTCACTTGGGGCAAGTTTCCTGAAGGAATTCTCTCTGAGCAGGTTTTCCTCACACTGTATTCTCAAACTTATCTCTTTAGCTACATCCCCACTACAGTGACACCCTCCCCCTCACTATATTCTCCCACTCGCCAGGGTGGGGGGGGGCACACTACCCATTGCTAGGACCTCCTATGATTCCCAGTACCAGTGCCATTTTTAAAACCCATTAGAGTCTGAATTCCAGATTTGTCTTTTTAATTGAAATCAAATTCTATCTGCCATGGCAGCATTTGAACTCAGGTCCCTGGAACGTTAGCTGAGCTTTTGGATTAATAGCCTAGTGATAATACCACAAGGCTATCACCTCTAGATGCTGCCAGAGCTCCTGAGTTTCTCCAGCATTTCCTGTTTTGGAAACACATCACCAGTATCTGCAATGTTTTGGTTTTGAACTCTTAAGCACAACAGAAATTTCAAACTTGACCCATTTGAAAGTGATGAGAAGCAAAAACAACAGCTAATTTCCCCCATTTTGTTGTGAGAATGGTTAATCCATATGAACAGGGGTGTTACTGGCTGGGCCCAGCATTTATTGCCCGTCCCTAGTTGCCCCTTCAGAAGGTGGGGGTGAGCTCCCTTCTTGAAGCGCTGCAGCCCATGTGCTGTAGGTTGACCCACAATGCCCTTAGGGAGGGAATTCCAGAATTTTGACCCAGTGACAGTGAAGGAACGGCGATATATTTCCAAGTCTGGATGTGGAGCCGCCTGGAGGAGAACTTGAATGTGGTGGTATATCTGCTGCCCTTGTCCTTCTAGATGGAAGGGGTTGTGGGTTTGGAAGGTGCTGTCTGAGGATCTTTGGTGAATTTCTGCAGTGCATCTTGTAGATGGTACACACTGCTGCTCCTGAGCGTGGGTGGTGGAGAGAGGGGATGTTTGTGGATGTGGAGCCAATCAAGTGAGTTGCTTTGTCCTGGATGGTGTCAAACTTCTTGAGTGTTGTTGGAGCTGCACCCATCCAGGGCAAGTGGGGAATATCCCATCACACTCCTGAGTTGTGCCTTGCAGATGGTGGATAGGCTTTGGGGAGTTACTCACTCAGAAGGTAAACTTGTCCAGGATTCCTAGCCTCAGACTTACTGTTTTAGTTAAATTTGGACTACTTCTTGTATTCCTACAATGAAGGATAACTAATAATTATTTCCATTTATTATGAGACAAAATAACACTTTGGATAACCTTTAAACATAAATTATGGCAGTTCCTGGCCTATTAAATAAGGCATTTTAGGTTTTTTTCTCAATAACCACAAATTAATTTAGCAAAAACAATAAATGATTAGTGCAATTTCAAAATAATCGCCTTGGCATCTTTATTCATGTATATCAGAATATAAATGATCTCCATTAGATAATGTGATGCAATTTAATTAAAACTTTCCTAACTTTTAATTGCTGAACAAGTTTTTTACTCATTTAGAGAATATGGGCATCGCTGCCTAGGTCAGCATTTATTGCCCCTTGAGAAGGTTGGGGTGAGCTGCCTTCTTGAACCGTTTCGGTCCCTGTGCTCTAGATGGACCCACAATGCCCTTAGGGAGGGAATTCCAGGATTTTGACCCAGCGACAGTGAAGGAACAGCAATATATTTCCAAAATTAAAAATCACACCAACACCAGGTCATAGGCCAATAAGTTTATTTGGAAGCACTAGCTTTCGGAGTTGCCATCTGATGAAGGGGCAGCGCTCTGAAAGCTAGTACTTCCAAATAAACCTGTTGGATTGTAACCTGGTGTTGGTGTGATTTTTAACTTTGCACACCCCAGTTCAACACCAGCATCTCCAAAATCATAATATATTCCAAGTCAGGATGGGAAGTGGCTTAATGTGATGCATTTTAATTTTTTAAACTCACTTTGAGCTTCAACCTAAACCCCTGCCTTTAACTGGTTTCATTATGACTGAGCTTTTATCTGACTTTACCATGAATTTCTATTGAGATGGTCAGCACTAATTCCAACTGTTACATCACAGTCAATAAAGCTGCAATCCACACATGAACAATCAGGATACACAGATAATCTACTGCAGGCTTGTTTGGAAACACACCTAACTCACTGTATTTATGCGCATTTGAATGGCAGTCTCTCTGGGAGTATAGCAATCATTCAAACATCTTGTAATTGTCATAGAGAATCAAATTGGGGCAAAGGAGTTTGACATGATAAATTGACTGTGCCCTGTGGGGATTTTAATGGTAATCCCTTTCAGTTAGAGACCTCTATCTCAACATGCGATCTTGCGATAGACTATTTATCCTTCTTTACACAAAATGAGTGGCCCCTGAGGAACTGCAATCTACCCAGTTCTGTGTATAATGGGTCAGATACCACATGAGAGCAAAATTATACAATCACTTTCTCTATAGAGGGAATAAAGACCTTAAAATCTACTTGCTAGGTAATGCTCCCTAGATTATAAACTGCTCTGAAAAGGTTAAAAAGAGATTGAGCTCATTGTATCGATTAGAACAGTGTCCGTGTCTCATGTTTCACGTGGAAAGGTTATAGCAAAAGCAGAAATGTTGCTTTCCCACATTGTTACAATCAGTGTGACAACAGGGAAATATGCTTCACTCTGGAGAAGACTTATATTCATCTATGTTCTCTGAGTGATTCTTTTTGTTATAAAGGTAGACCCACAGAATGTTCTGGGGTTCAAATCCCACCAGGGTAGATGGCAAATGGTGCAATTTGATTTAATAAAAATCTGGAATTAAGAGTCTAATAATGACCATGCAGCTATTGTCAATTGTCAGTAAAATCCATTTGGTACATTCATGTCCTTCAGGGAAGGAAACCTGCCATCCTCACCGGGTCTGGCCTACATATGACTCCAGACCCACAGCAATGTGGTTGCCTCTTAACTGCCCTCTGGGCAATTAGGATGGGCAATCAATGCTGCCCAGCCAGTGACAGCCACATCCCATGAATGAATAAAAAGTCAGAAACTTCAAAGTGTCGGCAATCAAATAAAGTTTTGAAAGTGATCCAACTCCTCCCACTCCATCAGTGACTCCCCTCCCTATCTCTATGACCCAACTCCTCCCCGCTCCATCAGTGACTCCCCTCCCTATCTCTATGATCCAACTCCTCCCACTCCATCAGTGACTCCCCTCCCTATCTCTATGACCCAACTCCTCCCACTCCATCAGTGACTCCCCTCCCTATCTCTATGACCCAACTCCTCCCACTCCATCAGTGACTCCCCTCCCTATCTCTATGACCCAACTCCTCCCACTCCATCAGTGACTCCCCTCCCTATCTCTATGACCCAACTCCTCCCCGCTCCATCAGTGACTCCCCTCAATATCTCTATGACCCAACTCCTCCCCGCTCCATCAGTGACTCCCCTCCCTATCTCTATGACCCAACTCCTCCCCGCTCCATCAGTGACTCCCCTCCCTATCTCTATGACCCAACTCCTCCCCACTCCATCAGTGACTCCCCTCCCTATCTCTATGATCCAACTCCTCCCCGCTCCATCAGTGAGGCCCCTCCCTATCTCTATGACCCAACTCCTCCCCGCTCCATCAGTGACTCCCCTCCCTATCTCTATGACCCAACTCCTCCCACTCCATCAGTGACTCCCCTCCCTATCTCTATGACCCAACTCCTCCCACTCCATCAGTGACTCCCCTCAATATCTCTATGACCCAACTCCTCCCCGCTCCATCAGTGACTCCCCTCAATATCTCTATGATCCAACTCCTCCCCGCTCCATCAGTGACTCCCCTCAATATCTCTATGACCCAACTCCTCCCCACTCCATCAGTGACTCCCCTCCCTATCTCTATGACCCAACTCCTCCCACTCCATCAGTGACTCCCCTCCCTATCTCTATGACCCAACTCCTCCCCGCTCCATCAGTGAGGCCCCTCCCTATCTCTATGACCCAACTCCTCCCCACTCCATCAGTGAGGCCCCTCCCTATCTCTATGACCCAACTCCTCCCGCTCCATCAGTGACTCCCCTCAATATCTCTATGATCCAACTCCTCCCCGCTCCATCAGTGACTCCCCTCAATATCTCTATGACCCAACTCCTCCCACTCCATCAGTGACTCCCCTCCCTATCTCTGTGACCCAACTCCTCCCCGCTCCATCAGTGACTCCCCTCCCTATCTCTATGACCCAACTCCTCCCCACTCCATCAGTGACTCCCCTCCCTATCTCTATGATCCAACTCCTCCCCGCTCCATCAGTGACTCCCCTCCCTATCTCTATGACCCAACTCCTCCCACTCCATCAGTGAGGCCCCTCCCTATCTCTATGATCCAACTCCTCCCGCTCCATCACTGAGGCCCCTCCCTATCTCTATGACCCAACTCCTCCCCGCTCCATCAGTGACTCCCCTCAATATCTCTATGACCCAACTCCTCCCACTCCATCAGTGACTCCCCTCAATATCTCTATGATCCAACTCCTCCCACTCCATCAGTGAGGCCCCTCCCTATCTCTATGATCCAACTCCTCCCCACTCCATCAGTGACTCCCCTCCCTATCTCTATGACCCAACTCCTCCCCACTCCATCAGTGACTCCCCTCCCTATCTCTATGACCCAACTCCTCCCCGCTCCATCAGTGAGGCCCCTCCCTATCTCTATGACCCAACTCCTCCCCACTCCATCAGTGACTCCCCTCCCTATCTCTATGATCCAACTCCTCCCGCTCCATCAGTGACTCCCCTCCCTATCTCTATGACCCAACTCCTCCCCGCTCCATCAGTGACTCCCCTCAATATCTCTATGATCCAACTCCTCCCCGCTCCATCAGTGACTCCCCTCAATATCTCTATGACCCAACTCCTCCCACTCCATCAGTGACTCCCCTCCCTATCTCTGTGACCCAACTCCTCCCCGCTCCATCAGTGACTCCCCTCCCTATCTCTATGACCCAACTCCTCCCACTCCATCAGTGACTCCCCTCCCTATCTCTGTGACCCAACTCCTCCCCACTCCATCAGTGACTCCCCTCCCTATCTCTATGATCCAACTCCTCCCCGCTCCATCAGTGACTCCCCTCCCTATCTCTATGACCCAACTCCTCCCACTCCATCAGTGACTCCCCTCCCTATCTCTATGACCCAACTCCTCCCCGCTCCATCAGTGACTCCCCTCAATATCTCTATGATCCAACTCCTCCCCGCTCCATCAGTGACTCCCCTCCCTATCTCTATGACCCAACTCCTCCCCACTCCATCACTGAGGCCCCTCCCTATCTCTATGACCCAACTCCTCCCGCTCCATCAGTGACTCCCCTCCCTATCTCTATGACCCAACTCCTCCCCGCTCCATCAGTGACTCCCCTCCCTATCTCTATGACCCAACTCCTCCCCACTCCATCAGTGACTCCCCTCCCTATCTCTATGACCCAACTCCTCCCCACTCCATCAGTGACTCCCCTCCCTATCTCTATGATCCAACTCCTCCCACTCCATCAGTGACTCCCCTCCCTATCTCTATGACCCAACTCCTCCCCACTCCATCAGTGACTCCCCTCCCTATCTCTATGATCCAACTCCTCCCCGCTCCATCAGTGACGCCCCTCAATATCTCTATGATCCAACTCCTCCCTGCTCCATCAGTCTCACCAAACTTCGAAATCTCTCTATTCCTCCAGTGCCTCCTGAACAACCCTGATTTTAGCTGCTCCACATTGAGGGCTGTGTCGAGTTACCTGGATCCCAAACCCAGGAATTATTTCCCAAACCTCTCGAGAAGATATAGGAGCAGAATTAGACCAATCAGCCCATTGAGTCCACTCTGCCACTTCATCATGGCTAATATTTTTCTCAACCCCATTCTCCTGCCTTCTCCCTGTAAGTCTTGATCTCCTCTCTAATCAAGAACCTATCTTTCTCTGTCTCAAAGACACTCAATGACTTGGCTTCCACAGCCCTTTATGATAATGAGTTCCACAGATTCCATCCCCCCCCCAACCCGGCTGAAGAAATTCCTCCTTATCTCAGTTCTCAAGGGTTGTCCCTTCACCCTGAGGCTGTGCCCTTGGGTCCTCGTCTCTCCTACTGATGGAAACATCTTCCCCACGTCCACTCTATCCAGGCCCCTCAGGATTCTGTAAGTTTCAATCAGATTCCCCCCACACCCCCATCCTTCTAAACTTCACTGAGTACAGACCCAGAATCCCCAACCGCTCTCCTTCATTATTGAGATGCCCTTTACAATACACTTCTTTGATGAGGCAATCAGCCAGTGTATGAATATCTCCAAATGTGATCACTGCTTCTGAGGATCCTCTGGAGATACCTTCATGTAGCCGAGTGCGAGTCAATGCCACTGACTGGCTGATGTACTTGTAGATACATTTATCACATTGGATTTAAAAAGGAACCCAAAATATTCTAGTTCGACAAAATAAATCAATGCTGCGTTTTTGTGCTAGGGGAGGTTCATTGCCATGACGACAGTTTGTTTTCTGAGTTGGTGAAGGGGGCAGGAGTGTGGACTGATTGGAATTGGTTTCACTCACATACACAAAGTGAACTTTCTCCCATGTTGTAGCTCTGCTGCCCTCTGCTGCCCTCTGCTGCTTACTGCCATCCCATCTGATCCAAAACTGCTCTCGGTACAAATCTACTGTCAACATTGTCAAAATTCTTTTTATCCAAGTGCGATAAATTCTGATTGAAAGCGGAGATCTGGAATCAATTCTCAAATGAATACAGCTCAGTATGGCCATTCCAGTGGATAGGAACAGAAGTAGCTCATTCAGTCCCTCCAGAGCCTGCTAACGTACTCGAGATCATGGCTACTCCAACACTATCCTTCCCAGGGATCAACTCCAATACAGTTGGTGTTAATCTAACTCCATCATTCCCATTCAGTCTGCAACAGCTCCTCTGGGTTAATAACACATCGCATCATCCCTCTCCCTCCAAGACCTGGAGTACAGTCTTCAGCTGTTCTGCCTCCTGCTGCTCAAACTGGGCACAGCCAGGCCATTTTAGCAGGATCAGTGTGGGGGTGTGTGGGTGTTGGGGGTGGGAGGGGGCAGCCCAACACAGATTCACATGTTTCCATTCTAACACCAGCCTGAATAACACTCACCACTGGAATCACAGATTCATCAAAATCTGATGGAGCACATCGCGACCTTCAGTCCATTGTGTCTGCTCCAACTCCCCAAATGACCAGAATGGCTTTGTGCTGATCTCATGCCTTTTCCCTGCAACACTGCACATTAATTATTTTAATCAAAACATCCAATGCTCTCTCGAATTGAACCTGCCTCCACCATCACAATCACAGACAGTGTGTTCCTGACCCTAACTACTCATTGGTTGAACATAGAGTCATAGTCATAGACTCATAGAGATGTACAGCACGGAAACAGACCCTAATTCATCCATACCGACCAGGTATTCTTAATTAGCCTAGTCCCATTTGTCAGCACTTGGCCCATATCTCTCCAAACCCTTCCTATTCATATACCCATCCAGATGCTTTTTAAATGTTGTAATTGTACCAGCCTCCACCACTTCCTCTGGCAGCTCATTCCATACACACACCACCCTCTGCATGAGAAAGTTGCCCCTTAGGTCTCTTTTATATCTTTTCCCTCTTGCTCTAACCCTATGTCCTCCAGTTTTGGACATGCCTACCCTGGGGAAAAGACCTTGTCTATTTACCCTATCCAAGCCATTTAAATCTCATAATTTTAGAAACCTCTATAAGGTCATCCCAACGCTCCAGGAAAAAGAGCTCCAGCCTATTCAGCCTCTCCCTGTATCTCAAACTCTCCAAACCCTGGCAACATCCTTGCAAATCTTTTCTGAATCCTCCCAAGTTTCTTTAATTCTCACCTTACATTTGACTCTTTTCATCTTACGTCTGTGGTATCTCTTCGACTCTCAATGGCTTTAATGGTATCAAATAAATTCTGCTACATCTCCGTTTTCCCTAGTACTTCGTATTACCTTCTAACATCCCAACTGAACCAGTTTTATTTTAAAGTGGGGTCAAATTGCTTTTCAGAACAAACAGCTATAAAATGTGACTCTTTAATTTTATGATACTGGAACAGACTACTGATCCAAAACTCATGCTTGGTGAATGTGACCACTTACTGTCCATTGATTTCCTAGTTTTCCTTGATTACATCACTGCTACATGTCCATACAGATATGACATTTACAGAATAATCATTAAAAACTATTAAAATTCCAGCTAAACGGAACACAGCCACCATTTTCACCTGAAGGCTCTTGTCAAAGGATAAGTTCCTTATAACTCATTAACGGTTAGATAGACACAAGATTCAGGAAAGACTTCATATCAGGAATAACAAATATCAAAGTTAAAAATCACACAACACCAGGTTATAGTCCAACAGGTTTAATTGGAAGCACACTAGCTTTCGGAGCGACGCTCCTTCATCAGGTGATTGTGGAGGGCTCAATCATAACACAGAATATATAGCAAAAATTTACAGTGTGACATAACTGAAATTATACATTGAAAAATTGATTGTTAAGCCTTTCATCTGTTAGAATACAGTGATAGTTTCACTTCTTTCATGTGTAAATCACAAAACCTTTTTTTTAAAAAGTTGTATTTTCGGATTAGCTGTTAACAATGGGTGATAGCTTGACAATATGTTGAAGGTGTTAGCCCCCTGTGTTCTCTGTCTATGCCATGATGTATAGATTGATTCTAATCTAAAAAGTGAGATAACAGAGTTTTACATAAATTCATGCAGTTTTTGAGCTCAGAGTTCAAATATCAAAACGCTGTGAGTGTGGGAGGAAATTGATCGATTCCTCCCAGATTAGAAATGAACATTAAGCTTCAAACACTCTCAAATCTTAAAGTCTTGATATGAATCTACAAGTTGACAAATGTTTACTGATTTTATTTAAATATCACCGGAATGGGATGTGAAACAGACTCTTCGATTTACTTGCATTTAATAAAACGTCCTTGATGCTAACTACAGTTCCTTACACTATATCCATTTGATTAATATGGACTTGTCGCAAAGTCATTCTACAAATCCAACTGAATATGGTCTGCTTTCAATTAAAAAAATCAGCTTGCTCCTCTCCCCACTGAGTGAGTGGGGAGGTAGGAGACAGGAGTGGGGAGAGAATGGGAGAAGAGTGGGGGGGGTGGTCAGTGTGGACTGGGAGGCTTTTATTCCCTTCCTTACCCCCACACTACTGCTACACAGCAATAATGCTTCCCTTTCCTCACAGCATGTGTGTGAGAATGTGTGTCTATGTGTGTGTGTCTGTGTGTGTGCATGTGTGTGTGTCTGTGTGAGTGTGTGTGTCTGTGTGTGTGTGTGTCTGTATATGTGTCTGTGTGCGTGTGTATCTGTATGTCTGTTTGTGTGAGTGTGTGTGTGTCTGTGTGTGTGTGTTTGTGTGTCTGTGTGCGTGGGTGTCTGTATGTCTGTGTGTAAGAGAGTGTGTGTGTCTGTGTGAGAGAGTGTGTGTCTGTGTGTGTATGTGCCTGTATGTGTGTGTCTATGTGTGTGTGTGTCTGTGTGCGTGTCTGTGTGTCTGTGTGAGAGAGTGTGTGTGTGTGTCTGTGTGTGTATGTGCCTGTATGTGTGTGTCTATGTGTGTGTGTGTCTGTGTGCGTGTCTGTGTGAGAGAGTGTGTGTGTGTGTCTGTGTGTATGTGCCTGTATGTGTGTGTCTGTGTGTGTGTCTGTGTGCGTGTCTGTGTGTCTGTGTGAGAGAGTGTGTGTGTGTGTGTCTGTGTGCGTGTCTGTGTGTCTGTGTGAGAGAGTGTGTGTGTGTGTCTGTGTGTGTATGTGCCTGTATGTGTGTGTCTATGTGTGTGTGTGTCTGTGTGCGTGTCTGTGTGAGAGAGTGTGTGTGTGTGTCTGTGTGTATGTGCCTGTATGTGTGTGTCTGTGTGTGTGTCTGTGTGCGTGTCTGTGTGTCTGTGTGAGAGAGTGTGTGTGTGTGTGTCTGTGTGCGTGTCTGTGTGTCTGTGTGTGTCTGTGTGAGAGAGTGTGTGTGTGTGTCTGTGTGAGAGAGTGTGTGTGTGTGTCTGTGTGTGTGTCTGTGTGTGTGTGTCTGTGTGAGAGAGTGTGTGTGTGTGTCTGTGTGTGTGTGTCTGTGCGTGTGTGTGAGAGAGTGTGTGTGTGTGTCTGTGTGTCTGTGTGAGAGAGTGTGTGTGTCTGTGTGTGTGCGTGTGTGTGAGAGAGTGTGTCTGTGTGTCTGTGTGAGAGAGTGTGTCTGTGTGTGTGTGTCTGTGTGTGTGTGTGTCTGTGTGTGTACACAGGGACTCAGTAAGGACAGCACTGCGCAAATAATTTTGTTTAATATTTCCACCACCAGAAAATGCCCCACCCCCATGTGACCAGGGAACCTGTGACAAATGAGACCCAATCAGAGCAAGGCTTGTGTGAGAAAAATTTAAAAGGGGGAGGTAGGGATCAAATCAAAATAGAGTTGGAGGGAGTATTAAATCAGCCTCTCCCCCCGCCCACCACAGTGCCCCCCACCCCCACAGTTCCACCAACCCCGCAGTTCCCCAACCCCTGCATTTCTCCCCCACATGGTTCCCCACCCCCAAAGGCATTGAGAGTGTCGGTGGACACTGCAAACTCCTTGTCCAGGGACACCCAGGCTCCAGCATACCAGGAGGTTTTATAACACCCTTCATAGGCCGGTGGGCCTGAATCAGAAACTCAGGGCCTGTTACTGCCTGAAACCTGCAGCAAACAGAAACCCAGGGGCCTGTTACAGAGACCCCGGGGCCTGTAACAGAAACCCAGGGGCCTGTTACAGAGACCCCGGGGCCTGTAACAGAGACCCCGGGGCCTGTAACAGAGACCCCGGGACGTGTTACAGAGACCCCGGGGCGTGTTACAGAGACCCCAGGGCGTGTGTTACAGAGACCCCAGGGTGTGTTACAGAGACCCCGGGGCCCGTTACAGAGACCCCGGGGCCCGTTACAGAGACCCCGGGGTGTGTTACAGAGACCCCGGGGTGTGTTACAGAGACCCCGGGGCGTGTGTTACAGAGACCCCAGGGTGTGTTACAGAGACCCCGGGGCGTGTTACAGAGACCCCGGGGTGTGTTACAGAGACCCCGGGGTGTGTTACAGAGACCCCGGGGCGTGTTACAGAGACCCCGGGGCCTGTAACAGAGACCCCGGGACGTGTTACAGAGACCCCGGGGCGTGTGTTACAGAGACCCCCGGGGTGTGTTACAGAGACCCCGGGACGTGTTACAGAGACCCCGGGGCCTGTTACTGAGTCCCCGGGGTGTGTTACAGTGACCCCGGGGCGTGTTACAGTGACCCCGGGGTGTGTTACAGAGACCCCGGGGTGTGTTACAGTGACCCCGGGGTGTGTTACAGAGACCCTGGGGTGTGTTACAGAGACCCCGGGGCCTGTTACTGAGACCCCGGGGTGTGTTACAGTGACCCCGGGGCGTGTTACAGTGACCCCGGGGTGTGTTACAGAGACCCCGGGGCGTGTTACAGTGACCCCGGGGTGTGTTACAGAGACCCCGGAGCGTGTTACATAGACCCCAGGCTGTGTTATAGAGACCCCGGGGCCTGTTACAGTGACCCCAGGGTGTGTTACAGTGACCCCGGGGTGTGTTACAGAGACCCCGGGGTGTGTTACAGTGACCCCGGGGTGTGTTACAGAGACCCCGGGGTGTGTTACAGTGACCCCGGGGTGTGTTACAGTGACCCCGGGGTGTGTTACAGAGACCCCGGGGCCTGTAACAGAGACCCCGGGGTGTGTTACAGAGACCCTGGGGCCTGTTACAGAGACCCCGGGGTGTGTTACAGAGACCCCGGGGTGTGTTACAGAGACCCCGGGGTGTGTTACAGTGACCCTGGGGCCTGTTACAGAGACCCCGGGGTGTGTTACAGAGACCCCGGGGTGTGTTACAGAGACCCCGGGGTGTGTTACAGTGACCCCGGGGTGTGTTACAGAGACCCCGGGGCCTGTAACAGAGACCCCGGGGTGTGTTACAGAGACCCTGGGGCCTGTTACAGAGACCCCGGGGTGTGTTACAGAGACCCCGGGGTGTGTTACAGAGACCCCGGGGTGTGTTACAGTGACCCTGGGGCCTGTTACAGAGACCCCGGGGTGTGTTACAGAGACCCCGGGGTGTGTTACAGAGACCCCGGGGTGTGTTACAGTGACCCCGGGGTGTGTTACAGAGACCCCGGGGTGTGTTACAGTGACCCCGGGGTGTGTTACAGAGACCCCGGGGCCTGTTACAGAGACCCCGGGGTGTGTTACAGAGACCCCGGGGCCTGTTACAGAGACCCCCGGGGTGTGTTACAGAGACCCCGGGGTGTGTTACAGAGACACCGGGGTGTGTTACAGAGACCCCGTGGCCTGTTACAGAGACCCCGGGGCCCGTTACAGAGACCCCAGGGCCCGTTACAGAGGCCCCAGGGCCCGTTACAGAGACCCCAGGGCCCGTTACAGAGACCCTGGGGCCTGTTACAGACTCTCCAGGGCCCGTTACAGACTCTCCACGGCCTGTTACAGACTCTCCACGGCCTGTTACAGAGACCCCGGGGCCCGTTACAGAGACCCCAGGGCTCGTTACAGAGGCCCCAGGGCCCGTTACAGAGACCCTGGGGCCTGTTACAGACTCTCCACGGCCCGTTACAGACTCTCCACGGCCTGTTACAGAGACCCCGGGGCCCGTTACAGAGACCCCGGGGCCCGTTACAGAGACCCCATGGTCCGTTACAGAGACCCCAGGGCCTGTTACAGAGACCCCAGGGCCTGTTACAGAGACCCCAGGGCCTGTTACAGATTTCAAACAGCTCTTGGAGGAACAAGAAGAAGAGAGAAATACCAATTCTATGGCAGTAAAATCTTGCATCATCTTCAGTGTTTTAAGATGGTGCTAGAGTGTGGTGACACTTTGTGTATAACACACACAAAGAAACTTCTCATGTGTAATTTTATGTACATGTGACAATAAAGCTAAATCCTTTTTAAATCCTCTGAGTGACAGGTTGCTATAAATGCAAATGAGTAATATCCCAGTGAGGGAAACAGCTTCTGAATGAACAGGATAAATAACTGTATATCACATTATTCCTCTAGGGATGTGAATTCCTAAATTGTAAGTGAAGTGTCGATTACAGTGGGTAAATTGGATCAGTTAGAGTTAAGAAATAAATAAAGAAAGCTTAGATTAAGAAAGAGAACTTTGTAAAAAAAACTTATGTTCTCCATACTTATACACCCTGAATAATCAAGGCCTGAAGGAATGAGGCTCCACACTTGTAATGATTAACTGTCCAGGTTATCGATATTAATTGGCAGTAAGTAACAGTTATCACATCATTAAATGGAAATAACAAGATCAAATGTCTCACGGTTACTGTATTAATAGAGCACCTTTACACCGTATATCACTAGGAGAAAGTGAGCACAGCAGATGTTGGAGATCTGAGTCAAAAAGTGTGTTGCTGGAAAAGCACAGCCAGTCAGGCAGCATCCGAGGAGCAGGAGAGTCGACGTTTAGGGCATAAGCCCTTCATCAGGAATGAGGAGGTGGCCCAAGGGGGCTGAGAGATAAATGGGAGAGGGTGGGGCTGGGGGTGGAAGGTAGCTAGGAATGCGATAGGTAGATGAAGGTGGGGAAGAAGGTGATAGGTTGGAGCAGAGGGTGGAGTGGAGAGATGGGAAGGACGATGGACAGGTGTGACAGGTCATGAGGGCAGTGCCAAGTTGGAAGGTTGGATCTGGGACATGATGGGGGGGGAGGGGAGATGAGGAAATTGGTGAAACCCACATTGATGCCATGGGGTTGAAGGGTCCTGGAGTGGAAGATGAGGCAATCTTCCTCCAGGCATCGGGTGGTTAGGGAGTGGCGATGGAGGAGGCCCAGAACTTGCATATCCTTGGTGGAATGGGAGGGGGAGTTAAAGTGTTTGACCACCGGGCGATGGAGATGTTTAGTGTGTCTGTCCTGTCTCCCCAATGTAGAGGAGACCACATCGAGAGCAATGGACAGAGTAGATGAGGTGATTGGATGTGCGGAAAATCTCTGCCAGATGTGGAAGGATCCTTTGAGGCCTTGGACGGAGGTGAGGGGGGAGGTACGGGCGTGGGGTTTACACTTCTTGCAGTGGTAGGGGAAGGTGCCAGGAGGGGAGGGTGGGTTGGTGGGGGGGGGGCATGGACCTGACGAGAGAGTTGCAGATGGAATGGTCTCTCCGAAATGCAGATAGAGGTGGGGAGAGAAATATATCCCGAGTGGTGGAGTCTGTTTGTAGGTAGCAGAGGACGATGCGATGTGTCCGGAGGTTGGTGGGGTGAAAGGTGAGGACCAGGGTGGTGGGGGGGGGCGGGGTTATGTCCTTATTGCCGTTGGAAGGGTGGGGTTTGAGGGCAGAGGTGCAGGAAGTAGAGGAGATGTGCTGGAGGGCATCATCAACCACATGGGAGGGGAAGTTGTGGTCTTTGAAGAAGGAGGCCATCTGGGATGTTCTGGTGGAATTGCTCCTCCTGGATTCGGGAGTAGGGTATTGCGTTTTTACAGGAGGGGGTGTGGGGCAGGCCGATGATGAGCTGATCCATTCACAGAGTTAAAGTGAAGAGGGACACCTCAGACATTAGCTGTTGGATTCCCATGTTAACCTCAGATCTACCCACAGCCAAAGCTGCTGTTAAAATCCACATGCATAATGACAAGCACTGTTAGCCTCACTGTAATTTTGGTAGCATGTTACAGGCCAAAACGTTCTACTGTTCTGGAACTCTGTGCAGTCAACAGTGTGCGGTCAATCCCTGCACCAGCTGAGGTGACCATGAAGGACTCTCCTTGTCAACCTCTCCCCTCACCGGATGCATGATAACCCTCAGGTTAAACCACTCTCCCTCCCTCTCCCTCCCTCTCCCTCTCCCTCCCTCTCCCTCCCTCTCTCTCCCTCTCCCTCCCTCTCCCTCCCTCTCCCTCCCTCTCCCTCTCCCTCCCTCCCCCTCCCTCTCCCTCCCTCTCCCTCCCTCTCTCTCCCTCTCTCTCTTTATAATGAGAGAGTCGCCCACTTGGATTCTGGTGCCTTTATTTTTATTTACAGATTGAGTACCACCCACCCCCTAACTCATGTATTTCCCCCAAATTCTCCAACCATTCTTAGGTGAAGACGGTGAGGGAGGGATGATTGAATATTTTTAAGACAGAGGCTAATAGATTCTAATTAGACAGGAGATCAAAAGTTATGGGATAGAATGAGGAATTCAGGGCACAACCCGTTCAGCCACAATCTTATTGAGTACAGGAGGTGGATCAAGGGGCTGAATGGTCTACTCTATTCCCGTGTTTCTATGCAGGTGAATTAAGCAGCTTCTCTCTCGTCTTTAACTAGAGAGGCTGACATTTAGGAATTAGCTATTATTTCGTTGTGAAAAGGGAATCACTAATTCCCAGCTGGAGGTATCTGCAGTGAGTTTAGTTTGTATCCACTGTTTAAATACAGAGAGGTTGTTGTGGTTTTTGTGAAGCGACTGCACATTCTGATCTCGCTGTCTAACTGTGTGCCAGCCTCTCACTGAAGTGGGCCTGGCACTTACACCTCAACAACAGGGAGTACCACTTTAATGTTGGAAACCGTGCCCTGGAAGGTCCTGTCCAGCCAGTTGCTACGTCGGATTAACATGGACTTTGGGCGCCACTTGCTGGTCACTTTGAGCAAACGCAGATTGTAAAAATACAAAGTTAAAAATCACACAACACCAGGTTATAGTCCAACAGATTAACAGTAATTGGAAGCATTAGCTTTCAGTACACGACCACCTGATGAAGGAGCAGCGCTCCAAAAGCTAGTGTGCTTCCAATTAAACATGTTGGACTATAACTTGGTTTTGTGTGATTTTTAATTTTGTCCACCCCAGTCCAAAACTGGCCCCTCCACATCATAAAAAAAACAAGATTTTCATTTGGGTTTTTTCAATGATCATTTTAATCCATTTTTATTAAGTCTGGTCGATTAAAGAAAAGCTATAGATGCTGTAGTGATGATTTACTTGAAAGATAGAAAACTCTGAGTGTAAGTGTGGTACTTAATGCCCTCCTCAAGGGCAGTTTGATCTGACGGTTGGGGTCCTGCTTAGAGACACACCTTCATGGCTCTTGCTGTGAACACCCCATTGAGCTCACACCCTGTGACTCTACCCTGTAGACCCCCTTCCTGCTATCACTCACCTACAGCCTGGGATTCTGTGACAACCCTAGGGCTCACCAGGGCAGTTGAGGTGAGGGGGGGGGGGGGGAAATGTTGGCGGTGGTAGCGTAAGGGGGTGGGGCGGTAGTGGAGGGAGGGGGGAGGGGACAAGGGGATGCCCTTGACCCTGGGAAAGGCAAGTCAAGCACCTGAGAGAGACACACCGTGTGCCAGCATCTTGAGAAGGAGCAACACAGGGCTCAGGCAACCCCTCAAAATTCCATTAAATAATCACCCTGATACACCCTGTGGCTTCACCCCCCTCTCCCTGCCCTTCCCTCAGAGCCAGAGGCTAGAACCCTGGGGTAGCATGAAACTGGAAATAATTGTAACCTGTGCAGAGGAAGGTGGGGAACTCCAAAAGGACATTGCCAAGTTGGTGGAGTGGGAGAGTAGGGAGCAGATGTGGTTTGATACAGAGAAGGGGGAGGTGATGTAATTTGGGAGAAAGTAAACTGAAGAGCAACCTGGGGGTCTCTGTGCACAGATCATTGAAAGTGGCAGGAAGGTGGAGAGAACAGCAAGTAAAGCTGAGAGTGTCCTTGGCTTCAGTAATCTTGGCCTAGAGTACAAGAGCAAGGATTGGGTAGGGTACTACGTATAGTTACAAATGTCACATTGTAATAAAGATGTGAACACATTGGAGACAGGACAGGAACAATTTACAAGAATGGTCTATGGATGAGAACCCTCAGAAATGAGGATGGCTTGAAGAGGGTGGGACTGTTCGACTTGGAGAGGAGAAGGCTGATAGGAGATTTGATGGATGTTTCTGAAATCAGGAGTGGGATGGACAGAGTGGTCATAGAGGTGTACAGCACAGAAACAGACCCTTCGGTCCAACCCGTCCATGCCAACCAGATATCCCAACCCAATCTAGTCCCACCTGCCAGCACCAGACCCATATCCCTCCAAACCCTTCCTATTCAAGATCCTGTTGTAACCTTCTTTGCTGTCCACTACGCCTCCAATTTTGGTGTCATCTGCAAACTTACTAACTATACCTCTTATGCTCACATCCAAATCATTTATGTAAATGATGAAAAGTAATGGACCCAGCACCAATCCTTATGGCACTCCACTGGTCACAGGCCTCCAGTCTGAAAAACAACCCTCCACCACCACCCTCTGTCTTCTACCTTTGAGCCAGTTCTGTACCCAAATGGCTAGTTCTCCCTGTATTCCGTGAGATCTAACCTCGCTAATCCGTCTCCCATGGGGAACCTTGTCAAACACCTTACTGAAGTCCATATATAGATCACATCCACCACTCTGCCCTCATCAATCCTATAAGGGGACGCTGTTCCTGCTTGGAAAGGATTAAACTAACAAGAAGATGTAAAGTTAAAGTGATGTTCAAATGTAGGAAGTGTGACATGAGGTAAAGCTTTCTTACCCAGCGAAAATACACTGTCTGGAAATCTGCCTATCGGACCAACAGATCCATATCACTTGCCCTTCATTCCTCCCTAGAACATCTTGACACCAAGAACAGCTGTGTAAGAATCCTACTCACTGACTACAGTTCAGCCTTCAACACTATTATCCCCTTGAGACTGATCACCAAACTTAGTGATCTCGGACTAAGCCCCACTCTCTGTAACTGGATCCTCAGTTCCCTGACCCACAATCAGTGAAGATTGGGGACAATATTTCATTGTCACTAACACGCAACACTGGAGCCCCTCAGGGGTGTGTACTCATCCCTCTACTGTACTCACTGTATACCCATGGCTGCATCACCAAATACAAGACTAATGCCATTTACAAGTTCACTGATGACATAGTCAGTCGAATCACAGGTGGCAAAGAAACAGGTTACAGATGGGATGTGGAAGACCTGGAAAAATGGTGCAGTGAGAACAACCTAGCTCTCAACGCTGGCAAAACCAAGGAACTCATTATTGACGTTCGGTGGGATGTTACTCATGCCCCCCCTACACATTAACAGCACAGAGATGGAACCAGTGGAGAGTGTCAAGCTCCTGGGAATGGTCATCCACAACAAGCTTTCTTGGGCTCTTCATGTGGACACACTGGTGACAAAGGCCCAACAATGTCTCTTGTTCCTCAGACAGCTGAGGAAATTTGGCATGACGGTGAATACCCTCGCCAACTTTTATAGGTGTGCCATCGAGAGCATTCTGTCTGGATGTATCACTACCTGGTACGGCAACTGTACCATTCAAGATCGGAGACAGTTACAGAGAGTGGTGAACTCAGCCCAGACAATCACAAAGGCCAACCTCCCATCTATAGATTCCATCTATCAGGCCCACTGTCAAGGAAAGGCCGCCAGCATCCTCAAAGATCCATCTCACCCTGGCAATGTTTTTCTACAACCTCTACCATCGGGGAGAAGGTACAGAAGCCTGAACACGTGCACCAGTCGGTTTCACAACAGTGTCTACCCTACTGTTGTTAGAATACTGAATGGACTCACAAACTCTTAACATTCGCCTGTCCCTGTATTTTTGTTTTTGCTGCTGTTTACCTATTATTTACTATGTATGTTAATTAACTCTGTGACCTGCCTGTATTGCTCCCAAGACAAAGCTTTTCACTGTGTCTCGGTACACGGGACAATAAATTCAATTCAATTCAAATGTGGAGAAGGCAGGTTCAATTGAGACATTCAAGAGGGGCATTGGATGATTATTTGGATAATGCTCAGGGATATGCGGAAAAGATAGGAGATTGGCATAGAGTAATAGAACCAGTGCAAGCTCAATGGGCTGAATGGCCTCCTTGGGTTTCACAGGCTTGGGTTAAGGGGTTGGCCATTTTGGACTGAGATGCAGAGTCATTTCTTCAGTCAGTGGATGGTAAATCTTGAATTCCTCACACAGAGCACTCTGGAGATTCAGTCAGTGTTCAATGGATTTTTGAGTACAGGGGGTCCCTGATTCATGAGCATCTGACTTAACGAAAACTTGTACGAACACAATCTCAAACAGAAACATAATTTTAAAGACCTGACATGTGAACATTTCCTATACTTACAAGAGTCTTATTTGGTATTGTAATCCAACTGGAACACAAATTGATGGATAAATAGACTCCGGAATGGAACCCATTCCAAAGCCAGAGACTGCCTTTCCTGAATGATACCTCCAATAGGGTGAGAGAGCAGGCTGCTGTCCAGGTTCTGCCCTCTGGCTGGGTATAACATTGCTGGTGGGGAACCTGCAGAAATAACTCCTCACTCACAGTCATCAGCGGAGAGATCCAGCCTAATATTAAAGACACAATTTCCATTCCTGAAGTAGAACCTTGGTCAAAAGCAACTCTGCAGGTGAGCGGCAGTGACTTAACAATGTCCCTCTGGAACTCAACAACACTAAGCTCCAACCTTTATCAACAATGATACCATGAGTTGCTGTTTGATTAGCTCTAGCTAGGGGTAATAGAGCTGTGCCTGACACATAGACAGTCATGGAATGATCATATCATTCAGCTTATAAAATGTAGCATGCATAAAGGATATTTTGAGAATCTCTGGAATATAGCACAGCAACCAACGTTTATGGTGTGTTTCAGTTTGAAACTGGAGCTCCATCAAATAATCAGAGAGAATCTCTCATTGGCCCAATACTTCCTCTTCTTTGGTCACATTACAGGGTTCTCCTCTGGTTAATGCCCTCAAAGTGAAGTGGTCAGACTCCCTTCCCCTGGCATCTGGGCCTAAATAAGATCACCTCCAAAGTTCTGGTGAAGATGTATTGGCAAGGAATCCACTGGGCAATGACAGATTATAATGTACCGACATGACTGGAGAGATGTGGACTTGAAGATCTGAGGAGTAAGAGACTCGATGTTTTGGGCATGAGCCCTTCATCAATCCCTTCTCCACATTCCTGATGAATGGCTTCCGCCCGAAACACTGACTCTCCTGATCCTCGGATGTTGCCTGACCTGCTGTGCTTTTCCAGCACCACACTCTGATCTCCAGCACCTGCAATCCTCACTTTCTCCCTGATTGGAGAGGTGAGCCTTCCCTATTATTTTCTGAAAAGAATTTTTTAGCTCAATTCCTAAAACTGTTTCTGGCCTCTTTGTAAAAAAAAGCTTCACCAGTTGTGGTCAGTTTGAAATTAATTTCCCAACCTAATGGTCCAGTCCAAGGAATCTCAGGACACCATTCACACAGTTTGGTTGTGGAAAGTTGCTGATAATTTCAGGTTTTTTTTCTGAGGGGTAACCATTGAACCTTTCTGATATATGATGGGTGCTAGGAATTTAATAGGAGTGTTCACGCATCCATGTTTCCCACTGAAGGTGAGACTTGCCTCTGGGAACACTTTCCTCACCTCATGGATGCTGTGGTCACACTCCTGGCTTGTAACACCTTGACTATCCACCTCACACATTCCCTCCCAGAAAGATTGATCCAGTCCTCTTGAATATCTCTGGAGCAGTTGAAATGCCACAGGGAAGGTGTTTTTTGAAGCTGGTTGACCTGAAAGTTGTTAATAGGCTCCTGGTCAAAACCTACCACTAATGACATGCTTTGTGAGGTAGGTTGGTTTTGCTAAATGGTCATCCACTCAGTGTGGACGGATTTCCATATGGGCTTCTGAATGCTATTGAGTCAGGTCCTACGTGGAGCATGGTGCACCATTTGTCCCAGGAACCACTACAAGCCCTAACCACCCCCCTCAACGATGACATCTTCTTAGACAGCATCAGGCAGTGGCTGCTCCTGGGAATGTATGGAAATATGGGGTTAGCTTTTCAAACAATCTAACGTGATGTTCACTTTTGAGTCTCCCAAAACCCTAAAAGAGCTGTGGGAATTCTTGGTAGAATGTTGTGCCATTTCCCTGCTCTTGGTGCTTTTCTGCATTTCTCAGAAGCCAGTTGTATCCTTATATTTCTGCTCAATAGAATGGTGACATAACTGCTCAATGTGGAGACAGTCTCAGTAGTCTCTTTCCTCTTGTGTCTGGCTGTGTGAGCAATGTGAAGGTTTGCGTCTCCTTTACTTCTGGACGGCTGAACGTTTAATTCTTCGCTTCGTTCCAAATGGTCACATAGGACCAATGACACCTGCACTGGGGGCAAGATCCAGTTCAGCTCTGAAGCTGACCAAATGCTTGTTCTTGATTCTGCACTCTCGTGGGGGATCTGTCTCCTCCTGCATTGCCTGTTTCTCAGAGATATTCTCGTGCTTTCTTCATTTTGTTGCATATTTAGATTTGCAGAGGTTACCCTGTCTTCCTGCGGTGCAGACACCCAGCGCCCCCTGCTGCTCGATCTGTCGATAGCATCAATCTATGATTAAACTGGCATCGCTTTCACTTGATACCATTTGTTTGTGGTTTGGGTTCCAGTTTGAATCAGATTTAGACGGCTCTGTGGGTTACTTGTGGCTTGGTGTATATTAGAGCGATTTCCTCTGCCTAAGAATGACTACTGTATGGGCAGTGTCAGTTTCTGCAAAACTCAGTTTTTGACGCTGCAATAAACATTATAGTGTAGAATCTAAAAACTGTCCCTTCTCTCTCCTCAGGACTGTTCCATCACTACATACACTATTTCCACATTGCTCTACAAATATACTTTTCACTTCAGAGCATGTCTTGATTGCATTTAAGATCACAAACTCAGGGAAACTAATCTTACATCACAACTAGATCCTTTCTGTGCCTCTACTGTAATTCAGTGGGATCCCAGCTGTTGCTCACACTGGACAATGGAGGTCATGAAATGAAATACGCCTCTATAGACCATAAGTTTCATTTTTGTAAATTTGATACCATGGTAGTTAATTATTTAATATAATTTACAAAATACTGCCAATGTAATTAAAATATTTAAAGTTTATCATACAAAAAAAGACATTTTGAAACAACGTCCTGTAAACAGCAAGTAAGATTCAACCCTTATTTTCCCCAACAGTATCCTTTACAGGTACTCATCCCCAGTGAATTAACACTCATATCTTCATTTCACAATTTCTTACTCAATTGTTTAGGCCACAAGTATTTCCGAGGAGCAGGAAAATCAACGTTTCGGGCAAAAGCCCTTCATCAAGAAGAGCTTTTGCTCAAAACGTCGACCTTCCTGCTCCTCGGATGCTGCCTGGCCGACTTTGCTTTTCCAGCACCATTCTAGTCTAGACTCTGATTTCCAGCATCTGCAGTCCTCACTTTTGCCACAAGTATTTCCTCTCAGCCATTCAGCAGATTTGATTGTCTCCGTTTCTTACGGAAATACACAGACACGAGCTAACTCACTGAGCTTTTCTCACAGAAAAGCTATGGACCTGTTCTGGTCATGTCTACTTGCACTGCTAAAAAAAGCTTTATCCTTCTTTTCAGCTCTGATGAACTGGGGATGACCGAAATCAAACTTCCTTTCTGCTGGAATGGATCTTTACCTGCTTCGGAATGGAATCTACTTATGGCCATTGACTTCTCTTTCTGCTGGCTATGAGGGGTAGCTTCTGAATGAGAGGCCTGCCGAGGTAGATGTCAAAGATCCCTCAACACCACTTGGGAAGGAGAATGGAATCCTCCCTTGGTGTCCAGTGTCACATTTCACTGGAATGGTACACTGGGAATTGAGCCCTGCTATTTCTGGAGGAACAGACATGTTGGTTGAAGGGCCTGTCCTTTGTGTTGCACTGTTCTATGTTCTAAGCTTTAAGTTATGCAAAGTTCCCCAATGTCCCAGTTTTTTAGACGTGAATTGTAAGGAAGTATCTCTGCAGTTAAGAAGAATTAACAATAAATAGAGACTAACTATAGATAAACAATTAGGTCAACATATAACCCTACTAGTTTTAATTCTAACCCCCTTGTAGAACTCTCCCTAAGCATGCACGCTGACAAACACAAGAACAGAGAAGGCTGTGAAATGGTCTCCACAGGATTCACTGAGATAATCCCTTCGGCTTGTCAGAACTTGCCATTCCTCAATACTTTTACTTGACCACAGGAAGGACAGAGCAACTATTCGTAACTCATAAAGTCTGCTTTATTTGTTACAAGCAACAGCTTGCAGCAACTGGACAGGGAAAATAAACTGGCTTTCATTAGGCTTTAGAGTGTTTTTTTTTACACCACCTTCCTATCCAGAGATCTCACGGATTCTTACTAATTATTCAGACCCACAAGGTGTTCAGCTGCCAGCCAGCCAATCACATAGTTGTTATCAGGCAGAAGGCCATGGCCATTGGTCACCATTCTACAGACCAATCAGCTACTTGTTGTCATTGGAATTGCATTCAGTTCATCCGTGACTAACCCTCCCCACACTGGTTGACCAAGTAACAGTGTGACCAGCAATTACAATGATAAAAATAGGAATTGCTGAAAAAGCTCAGCAGGTCTGGCAGCATCTGTGAAGAGTAATCAGATTTAACTTGGTTCTGAGGAAGGGCCAGCCGACCTGAAATATTAACTCTGATTTCTCTCCCATGGATGCTGCCAGACCTGCTGAGTTTTTCCAGCAATTTCTGTTTTTGTTTCTGATTTCCAGCGTCTGCAGTTCTTTTAGTTTTAATCCAGCAGTTACAATGGGTCTTGATGACTTAGTTTTAAGAAGTGCTGCAATCCCTTCCACAATCCTTTACTTTTAAATCAGTCCTTTTCCCAGTTCAGTGAACAAGCAAAAATACAGACAAATACACCAGGATTAATACTTACCCCATAAGACAACATCACAAAAGAATCTTGCTGTTTGTTAGAGCTTGCTGTGCACAAATTGGTTGCGGCTTTTCTTGTACAACACTGACTACATTGCAAAAGGATTTCACTGGCACTTTGAGGCAGTCAGGGGTGGAGAAAGGCCCTATATAAATGCACCATATTTTTTATTGTTCTCCCACAGAGGAGTTAATTCTAATATCTTATGCAGAAGTGCTTTAGAATATCACTTCTGTTGTGACACAAAACCAAACACCATCTTTAAACCTTGGGTTTTCTTTTAATGTCAGAACAATAGAAGCAGCCTGAATGGGTGGGGTCACAGAACCCAGATTTTTAGTTTTAGCTTTCAGCAGTTGCTGGATGTGGAAGCTCTTATTCCGCTCTCTGTTACAGCTAAAAGTTGGGGTTCTCTTCCTGCTGCTAGACTCACATGTGAGACAATCTGTCTTACTGAATTCACCTTTGCCAAAGGTGTGTTTATGAGATGTCACTGTATTGGAACAGTTCAGTAGTGGTGGTTTATATATTGTTTTGTTAAGCATTTCAATAGACTTACAATTAAACCTATTCCTTTCCTTTATCTTTATTTTGTCCATATTTTAACTGTAGTGTAAAATTAAAGGGTGTTTTGCTTAAAGTCAAGTAGTTTGGCCACTAAAATTGCATCCGGAACGCAACATCTTACACATACCTTTAAAATAAGAAAAGGTTAGGTTCTAGACTATCTTCTTCATATAATTTGAGGGAGTTTGGTCAGGTCCATAATGCCATGACCTTATCGAATGATAGAACAGGTTTGAAGGGCTGAATGGCCTACTTTTGTTCCTAAGCCCATTGTTTCCATGAATGAATTTTGCCTCTTGTACAGATTTCTTTTTGTGTGAGTGAGGGGAGGGTGGAAGTGGAGGTTGCAAGTGACCGGGACAATCCTGGAAGAGAGGGGGGTGAGGGAAGGAGGCTTCAAGGTGAATGGGCAAATCCGCAAGAGGGAGGGTTAGAGGAAGATGCAAAAAAGTCTATGGGGAGAGGTTACAAGAAAGGGGGGAGCTGAAAGAGGAGAGAAGGAGAATAAATTATCAGCGGCTACAGAAGTGTACCCTCAAGAAGAACTTGTAGGAGGGAAGGGGAGAAGATTGCCCCAAAAGAAAACCCGAACAATTCTTCCCTACTGTCTTTTTAAATCTGAATAAAGCCAAGCCTGGCTGCTCTGCCAAAGGGCTAGTACAGAACCAATGGGCCAAATGGTCACCTTCTGTTCTGTACGTCACTGCTGTACAAAGTCAAAGGGTGAGGTAACTACATCTTACCAATGTTCTCCTTTCAGTCAGACCTCAGTAAATCAGTACTTAATCAATATTTAAATTTTGTAATGATGCATTTGTAATTAAATTAAAAATACAAAAAGATTGAAAGATGAATCAATGCACATCAGAAAGGATTATATTTAAAATGCTGCATCTATTCATTGCATCAATTCCAAAACCCCTGTTTTCTTTGTTTGTCAGGCAATTTTTAAGCAGGTACAACCTCCACAATTAACAAAATTGCCTTCCAGGTTGGTAGGAAGCATTCATTTTTGTCAAGGCAAGTTCTGTAATTGGTCTTTAAAATGAGTAGCGAGTGATTGTCTTGGAGGCGGGGATGTTACAGCTTTGCCTCCTTAGAAAATAAAGCAACACCACCCAGGAAGTCAATTACTCTCTTACTGAAAAGCAGCCCATTGCAGAAATAACTCACCTCAACTGAGGAGAAATGGGCAAGCCATAACCCAGCGCACAGAGCTGCTTAAACATTCCTCTTGACATGTAAGCAAATCGCTACATGCCACACATGTCCCAGAATGTTTTCAGCAAAGCAACAACATCAACAATGGCTTGTGTTCTCTCCTTCACAATCTGAACGTTGATTCTCAAAGGCACATGTAGTGTACATGCACTGCACATTCCAACATGCCCGGCCCCATTACACACAAAGGGGAATTCTACACCAGTAGGTACCTGTGTGGCTAAGGCAGAACCCTGTAATTAAAGTAAAGGTGCATTGATATGTTTCTAGCTGATGTTGCAGTCCTAACCCAGGAATTTAGTTATAATAATGTCCCATCTGTACCTCTTGAACACTCCAACACAGTCCCTAGTCTGAGTATGATGTGGAGGTGCAGTGTTGGACCGGATGGACAAGGTCAGAAATCACACAATACCAGGTTATAGTCCAACAGGTTTATTTGAAATCACAAGCTTTCGGAGCACTGCTCCTTTCTCAGGTTTTACCTGATGAAGTTTGTGATTTCAAATGAACCTGTTGAACTATAACCTGGTGCCGTCTGAATTCTGACCAGTCTGAGTAAACTAACTCTGCATCCCCTTAATGCCAATCACAGCAACCCCACTTCCAAGGTAGGCAACCTTCACCGATTACAATCAGTGACAGAATCACAGAGGGTTTGTGGCACAGAAAGAGGCCATTTCACCCATCGTGTGTGTGTGTGTGTGTGTGAGACTGTGTCTGTGTGTGCGTGCGTGAGTGTGCGTGAGTGTGCGTGTGTTGGATTATCACTGAGGAAATAAAAGCAAATTCCCTAACGAATGGTATTGAGTGAAGCATTCCCCCAGAGAGATCTTCATATTTCTTTACACCTTTTTCTGGCTCTGCTGTATAAGTGTTAGCTGTCATCGTGTGTTTGTAACACAGCACAGCGACAACTAATACATTTCAAATTAATATATTTAAAGAAGGTCGAGATTTACAAAAGAAAGATGTGATGAAGATTGGGAGATTCATCTCAATTTGTGAAAGGTCAAATATTTTGGTGTTATCATTGCCACAGATTACTAATGAAACATTGGCTGTGTCTCATAAATAACACATATCGCCAGAACATGACAGCTGGTGATGAGCTATCAAGATGCAACATAAATGGGTGATTCAGATAATAACAATCTGGGGGAGGCAGAGGGAGAGAGCAAGGTTTTCAGAGAAATTCAATCCTTCTCACCATCGTATACAGCCTACACATGAGTCACCTAATTAACCACCTGGGGTAACAATATGTAAGGCTATAATTAACCGTGACATTCAGAAACTGAAGTAAATAACTAAATTGTTCTTAGAAGAGTAACTATTCGTAATTATCACATCTACAGTTCATTGCAATGTCATTCGCGGGAGAGGACACTGACATCTAACTTAATGTGTGAAAGACACAATTCAGAGAGAGGCTTTGTTTGGTTCGTGCTGAGAACCCAATAGGAACAGTGAGCATCAGTCACTAACCAACATGGGGAGGGTGTGGGTGATGGTAGTGTCACAGGAGCCAGGCTAATGATCATAGCCCTCCATGGCAGCTGGTGAATCAACAGACCTGGAAACCCGTCGTCAAACCCATCTGGTTCATTAATGTCCTTTGAGTGGGGAAATCTCCGGCCTGGTCCTGGGTTGTTGATTCTAAAATGGTGTCATGAGCCAGTTTCAGGGCAGGTGGGGATGGGTAAAAAAATGGTTGCCAGTGACAACCAGGAAACAATAACAGAATTCCTGTTTATCAGCTGTGGCTGACTCTCAGCTCTGAGGTACAGGGTATCGGCTTGAAACCTACTCCAGAAACATGAACAAATAATCAAGGCTGACAATTCCACGCAGTACCGAGGGGGGTGCGATGCTGTCAGAGATGTTCTCTTTCAAATGACACAATAACATGAGACTCAGTATGCCCTCAGTATGGGAACTTAAAAAATCCCTGTCGCGCTATTCTAAAGGGGAGGAGGGGAGTCAGCAGCAGTATTTATCTCTCCACCATCTAAACAGACCATTATCACAAGTGAGAGCTTTCTGTGCACACATTGGCTGCCCTGTTTCCATGGTTACAACTGCTATATTTCTGAAGCTCCCTGGGTTGGGTAGTCAGGTTTCACAGATAGTAGGTGAATTGGTGGGATGAGAGGGCAGTCCAATGAGAGACACCCATTAATCTCCAGAGTTTGAGGGACAAGGGCCAATCTCATTGAAACACAAGAGATTTTGGGGAGGAGGTAGCAGAGGGAAGATGCAGAGAAGTCATTTCACCCATCGCCATAGAGCCCAGAACAGGTCATAGCCTGAGGAGAAGAGTTGACTATTTAGGACTGAGATGAGGAGAAATGTCTTCACATAGGGAATTTTGGGGAACCCTGTCGTTGATTCTATTGAAGGTTTAAATTGAGAGATTCTTGGGCATTAAGGGACTCAAGGGGCATTAAAAGAGCAGAATTGATGAGGAACATTGGCTGTGATATTGTTGAATGTGAAGCAGGTTCTTGGGTTTAACTAAAGGACTAAAACTAAATTATTGCTCTTCACAGATGTTGTCATACTAGCTGAGTTTCTCTGGTATTTTCTGTTTTATTTCTTGACACAACACTCAGTCGAAAGCAGCCTTGATGTTGAGGGCTGTCTCTCTCCCCTCCCCTCTAGAATCCAGCTCTTTTGTCCATGTTTGACCCAAGGCTGGAATGGGGTCAGGAGCTGAGTGGCCCTGGGGGAACCCAAACTGGATGTTACTGAGCAGGTTATTGCTGAGCGGGTGCTGCTCAATAGCCCTGTGGATGACCCCTTCCATCACATTACTGATGATGGAGATTAGACTGATGGGACAGGATTTGGCTGGGTTGGATCTGTCCTGCTTTGTGTACAGGACATACCTGAGCAATTTTCCACATTGTCAGGTAGATGCTAGTGATGTAACAGTACTAGAACAGCTTGGCTCGGGGAGCAGCAAGTTCTGGAGCACATGTTTTCAGTACCATTACTGGACTGTTATCAGGGCCCATTGCCTTTGCAGTATCCAGTGTCTCCAACTGTTTCTTGATATCTTGTGGAGTGGATCGAATTGGCTGAAGACTGGTATCTGTAATGGAGGGGATTTCTGCAGGAGCCTGAGGTGGATCATCCAATCAGCATTTCTGATTGAAGATTGCTGTGAAGGCTTCAGCCTTACCTTATGCACTGATTAGATTAGATTAGATTACTTACAGTATGGAAACAGGCCCTTCGGCCCAACAAGTCCACACCGCCCCGCCGAAGCGCAACCCACCCATACCCCTACATCTACCCCTTACCTAACACTACGGGCAATTTAGTACGGCCAATTCACCCTGACCTGCACATCTTTTGGACTGTGGGAGGAAACCGGAGCACCCGGAGGAAACCCACGCAGACACGGGGAGAATGTGCAAACTCCACACAGTCAGTCGCCTGAGGCGGAAATTGAACCCGGGTCTCTGGCGCTGTGAGGCAGCAGTGCTAACCACTGTGCCACCGTGCCGCCCACAATGTGCTGGGCTCCTCCAACATTGAGGATGGGGATATTTGTGGAGCCTCCTTCTCCAGTGAGTTGTTTAATCATCCACTACCATTCATGACTGGATGTGGAAGGACTGCAGGGCTTACATCTAATCCATTGGTGGTGGGATCATTTAGCTCTGTCTATCACTTGCTGCTTATGCTGTTTGCCATGTAAGTAGTCCTGTTTGGTAGCTTCACCAGGTTGACATTTCATCTTCAGGTGTACCTGCTGCTGCCCCTGGCATGCCCTCCTGCACTCTCCATTGATCCAGGGTTGAATAACATCTGTTACCCATTACGAATTGTCCTGGACCTGAGGGGTTTCCTTCGGCATTTCAGATGGCGATTGAGACAATCAAGTGAAATGTTGTTGGGGTCTGGAGTCATGTGTACATCAGACCAGGTAAGGAATGCAGATTTCCTTTTCTGAAGGACATGAGTAAACCAGATGGATTTTTGGTAACAATCAATGTTAGTTTCATAGTCAACGTCATGGAGACTAAAACTCAATTCCACATTTTCTGTAATCTCTCTAATGTTCTCTAATCCCCTCTACAATCATTTCAAACTTACAAGGATTAAATTACTGTTCGCTTTCAAACCAGTTCAATACGGAGATCATCCCCAACACACCAGCACATGAAACATAAATCACAACCAAGCCACATCAGAATATAATTAGAGAAGCTAAAGAGATGAAAACGTGGATGTGATTGTACTGTCGCTGTTGTTGGCTGTGCTACTCAGGATGAGAGTGGGACATCGCTCACTGATGTCTGAGCTTTGAAGTTTCTTCTTAGGAATATTTTTAAAGGGATAATATGCTGGGAACACCACTCTGTTTCATCTCAGAGCAAGACAACAGCATTGAATCAGTATTATCCTAACCTTCAAAAAGTCTTAGGAAGGAGGTACTGGCTAATATAAATTCACAAGAATGGCATCTGGATTTCAGAGGTCAATTTATGAGGAGAGATTACACAAATTCAGTCTGTTTTCTATAGACATTAGAAGGTTAAGGGATGACCTCATTGAAGTCTTCAAGATACTAAAGGGAAATACAGGATAGATAAAGACAAACTATTCCCACTGGTTGGGGATTTTAGAACTCAGGGCATAGTCTGAGGATTAGGGCAAAACCATTCAGGAGAGATGTTAGGAAGCACTTCCACACACAAAGGGTGGGAGAGGTTTGGAAACCCTTTCCACAAATGGCAGTGGATGCTGGATCAGTAGTTAAATTTAAATCCAAGATAGATCATTTTTGTTAAGCAAGTTATTAAGGGATATGGTAAAAACAATGACTGCAGATGCTGGAAACCAGATTCTGGATTAGAGTGGTGCTGGAAAAGCACAGCAGGTCAGACAGCATCCAACGAGCAGGAAAATCGACGTTTCGGGCAAAAGCCCTTCATTAGGAATACAGGCAGAGAGCCTGAAGGGACTCTGCCTCTATTCCTGATGAAGGGCTTTTGCCCGAAATGTCGATTTTCCTGCTCCTTGGATGCTGTCTGAGCTGCTGTGCTTTTCCAGCACCACTCTAATCTAGAATTAAGGGATATGGGCCAAGGGCAGGTCTATGGAGTTAGGGTACAGATTTTCTGTGATCACATTAAATGACTGAACAGGCTTGATGGGCTGAATGTTCCTATGTAATTTCACAAACAAAGTCTTTAGGAAGCCCTCAAGTCCAGAGTAACAGAATTAAATTGTACAGGAGTTTAAGGCAGTTGATATTTTCTACAGCTGCAGAGAGATGGTTAGCACTGCTGCCTCACAGTGCCCAGGGACCCAGGTTTGAGTCCAGCCTCGGATGACTGTCTGTGTGGAGTTTGCACAATCCCCCTGTCTCGGTGTGGGTTTTCTCCGGGTGATCCGCTTTCCACCAACAGTTCAAAGATGTGCAGGTTAGGGTGGATTGTCAACGGGAAACGTGAGGTTCTGGGAATAGGGTGGGGAGCTGGGTCTCGGTGGGATACTCTTCAGAAGTTTGGTGCAGAAATGATGCACCAAATGGCCTCTTCTGCAATGTAGGGATTATACAGGAGGCTCTTTGGCCCATCGTGCCTATGTCAGTCATCAAACACTTACCTGTTCTAGTCCCATTTTCCAACACTTGGCACACAGCCTTGTGTACTTTGACGTTTCAAGTGCTCATTTAAATACTTCTGAAATGCTTTGATGGCCCCCTCCTACCGCTATCCTTTTAGTGAGTTCCAGAGACCTACAACTCTCTGTGTGAAAATGTTCTTCCTTAAATCCCCTCCAAACCTGCTGCTCCTCACCTTAAAAGCACGCCTCCTGGTTATTGACCCCTCTAAAGGAGAAATTTCTCCCCATCTCCTGAGGTCAAATGCCCCTCATGTGGGAGTGGGAGCACACGGTGCCCATTGGTGTGTTTGAGGCTTCCTGTCACCAGAGGAGCTATCATTAATGTCTAACTTGACCATTCTCTTGGATTTTTTTCCTTTCAATTTTAAACCTTTGATATCTGCTACAGCAACCTCTCCCTGCAGCAGGCAGGCTATAACCTGGTTTGATTTGGCCAATTTAATTTGCTTAGCTGCCAAGGGCTGGGGATGTCATTTGGGCGATTTGTATTTTACCAGCTGATTGTTTTCTGGTGTTTTTCCGAATGCCCAAGTAGGTGCCCATGATTGACAGCACTGACTACGGTTTGTACCTGCTGCGTCAAATATCACCATTTTCAGAAACTGTACACAAGAGAAAGTAGTGGCAGAGTGACTAGTAATCCAGAACATGGGTTCGAATCCCACCATGGTGAAACTTGAATTCAATATTTTTAAAAAGCTGGAATAAACGACTCGTCCAATGGTGACCAGATAACCATTACCGATTATCGTAAAAACCCATTTGGTATATTAATGTCCTTTAGCGAAGGAAACTTATGTGGTGCGGCCTACATGTGACTTCAGACCCACAGCAGTGTGATTGACTCTTAACTGCCCTGTGGGCAATTAGGGATGGACAATAAATGTTGGTATGACAGTAATGCCCTCATCTCTCAACCCCAACTGCCTAATGGACCAATCTGGAAACGATGGATTTTAATGCCTGTTGTTCTGGTATGTAGGTTTGCCATACAATTTCACAAAAAATACTGAAACAGTAAATTAAACCAGACCTTAGACGGATAGAATAATGGAAGGGTGTATTGTTCAGTGGACCAATATGTAGTCTGTCCCTCAGCAATGGCCCAGACTAAAACAGTGGGGAGATAGGTTCAGTTGAACAGTAAACTTGTGGGATTTAAATTCAATTAATAAATCCAGAATATATAGCTCACCTCAGTCTGAGTGAATACAAAACTATTGTTTGTCATAAAAGCCCATCAGGGTCACCAAAGTGCTGTCCGCAGGGAAATCTGTCACCTTTCCCTGGTCTGGGCCTATATGTCAGTCCACGGCCATGGTGGACTGATTGACTCAAGGTAAACGTCTATGAGAAAGCAAGGACTACAGATGCTGGAGATCAGGGTGTGGCAGGCCAGGCAGGATCCGAGGAGCAGGAGAGTTGACGTTTCGAGCATAAGCCCTGCTCAGTTAGGGACAGGCAATAAAACGTGGCACTGCCAGCAATACCACATCCCACGATAGAATTTTACGAAGCTGCTCAACGTGAAGGTGCGGTTCCTCGTGGTGCAGACTTTTGAAGGAGAGGTTGTTTCTTAGCAACAGGTTCAAATGGTTAGAATTGACTGGATCGATGTCTGGCACTGCAACTCTGAAGGAGAGTTCGAGGAAAGTTTCAATCCTCTCACATGAACTGTCTTCCTCAGGGCATTTCCCAGCAACTTTTGCCCGAAACGTCGATTTCGAAGCTACTTGGATGCTGCCTGAACTGCTGTGCTCTTCCAGCACCACTAATCCAGAATCTGGTTTCCAGCATCTGCAGTCATTGTTTTTACCTCATTGATTTCCCAGCACTTCCCCAGCAGCATCTCCTCCTCCCCTCCCCAAACCCTGAGCAATATCCAAGTACAGTCAATGTTCCATCTGGTCCATCTCTCCTCCCGGAGCATCTCGAATCCAGGGATCATGGTCTCAGGAAAAAAGAGGTTAGCTCTGAGAAGAGTAGGAGATATTGCTTCACTCAGAAGGTTTTGGGTGTTTGGAATTCTCCAGAGAGAGAGAGAGGGAGAGAGATGCCAAAATTCAGCTGCAGACTCTGAGGGGTTGGATAGATTTGTGGACACCATGGGCATGATGGGAAATGGGGAGCTGGGCAGGAAAGTAGAATTTCAGCCGTGACGTTTTCTAAATAGCGGGGAAGATTAAAGGGGCCCAATGGTCTTCTCCCACTCAGACTGTGACATGACAGACCCAGACTCAGTACCAATGGAACGAGGTTTCAGTGAATCTGGATTCAGAGACAGAGAGGCACTGAGTCTGCTCCACCAATGCCTCAGTCCTGCTCGCACACTGATCAGTTGCCATGGTGAGGCACTTATTCAACAGTAAGAGTACGGCTATAATCATCACAAATAATGCTATTTCAAGATGCCAACATTCCCTGGATCATCTACTGTGTTCTGGGAGGACCTGTGGCATTTAGACCTCGAGTCTCCACAATGTGAACTCAGAGATATTTCCATCTTCACTGTATCAATCAAACATCACAACATCCAAGTGGAAGGCAGTGATTGCATGGTTACTTCAGCATCTATACACTCCTGTGGTGCAGGGTAGTGCCCCTGCCTTTGAGCCAGGAGGCCTGGGTTCAAATCCTACCTGCCCTGAAAGCGTGTCCAAAGAGGCTGATTAGGAATCATCTGTACAAGGTTCTTGTTCATTGGTTTCTCTCACAGGGAGGCATGACCTCTCTGAGACCATTACCTTTCAGCCTCAGGCCCCACAACCTCAGGGGTCTTGTGAAAGTTCTCCCTCAGCTATTTCCCTCAGCTCAAGGAGCCCCTTAGTCATTTGCCCAGACCCGCCACAGTGGTCCTCACAGTGCTGGAGGTCCCCAGCTCTGCACAGATGCATTCTCCCCCTTCCAGCAGGGATTTGGCGCGGACAGTGTTGCACACTTCAATCTTGTGCAATGTGAGAACCTGACGGCTCACGGACCTGTGTATTCGGTGACCTTGATGGGCCCATGTTCCACGTGCACACCAGCTGCACCATATTACAGCCCCCTTCCCCATAATCTAAAGAGGCCGTTGCTATATTCCACACCTGGGATTGCGTTAAAGATGAGAAAGAAATTCTTCAGAATCTGGGTGTCCCTGAAGAGGGGGATGAAGGCTCCATCAGCTCAACATCTTTACAGCCAGTGGGCACCAAAGGGGCTACAGCACTGTACTTTTCACCTCAACAACTCCAATTACAGTTTCACAAGTTGCCGTTCAGGATTTGGTTTTATTACAGTCTACCTTTAAGGGGCTGTTACCTGTTGGTTCAGTTAGAACATAGAACAGTACAGCACAGAACAGGCCCTTCAGCCCACAATGTTGTGCCGACCACTGATCCTCACGTATGCACCCTCAAATTTCTGTGACCGTATGCATGTCCAGTAGTCTCTTAAATGTCCCCAATGACCTCGCTTCCACAACTGCTGCTGGCAACGCATTCCATGCTCTCACAACTCTCTGGGTAACGAACCCGCCTCTGACATCCCCTCTATACTCTCCTCCAACCAGCTTAAAACTATGACCCCTCGTGTTAGCCATTTCTGCCCTCGTGTTAGCCATTTCTGGCTATCGACTCTATCGATGCCTCTCATTATCTTGTATACCTCAATTAGGTCCCCTCTCCTCCTCCTTTTCTCCAATGAAAAACGTCCGAGCGCAGTCAACGTCCCTTCATAAGATAAGCCCTCCAGTCCAGGCAGCATCCTGGTAAACCTCCTCTGAGCCCTCTCCAAAGCATCCAAATCTTTCCTATAATAGGTCGACCAGAACTGGACGCAGTAATCCAAGTGCAGTCTAACCAAAATTTTATAGGGCTGCAACAAGATCTCACGACTCTTAAACTCAATCCCCCAGTTAATGAAAGCCAAAACACCATATGCTTTCTTAACAACCCTGTCCACTTGGGTGGCCATTTTAAGGGATCTATGTACCTGCACTCCAAGATCCCTCTGTTCCTCCGCACTGCCAAGAATCTTATCCTTAATCCTGTACTCAGCTTTCAAATTCGACCTTCCAAAATGCATCACCTCACATTTGTCCAGGTTGAACTCCATCTGCCGCCTCTCAGCCCATCTCTGCATCCTGTCAATGTCCCACTGCAGCCTACAACAGCCCTCTATACTGTCAACGACACCTCCAACCTTTGTCATCTGCAAACTTGCTGACCCATCCTTCAATCCCCTCATCCAAGTCATTAATAAAAATTACAAACGGTAGAGGCCCAAGACAGAGCCCTGTGGATCACCACTCACCACAGACTTCCAGGCAGAATATTTTCCTTCTACTACCACTCGCTGTCTTCTGTTGGCCAGCCAATTCTGTATCCAGACAGCTAAGTTCCCCTGTAGGTAAAAACAATGAGTGCAGATGATGGAAACCAGATTTTGGTTTAGTGGTGCTGGAAGAACATAGCAGTTCAGGCAGCATCCGAGGAGAGGCAAAATCGACGTTTCGTGATGAAGGGCTTTTGCCCGAAACGTCGATTTTGCTGCTCCTCGGATGCTGCCTGAACTGCTGTGCTCTTCCAGCACCACTAATCCAAAAACTAAGTTCCCCAGTATCCCCTTCCTCCTGACCTTCTGAAGGAGCCTACCCCCCATGGGGAACCTTATCAAATGCCTTGCTGAAGTCCATATACACCACATCCACAGCTCGACCCTCATCAACCTTTCTAGTCACATCCTCAAAGAACTCGATAAGGTTTGTGAGGCATGACCTGCCCCTCACAAAGCCGTGCTGACTGCATTTAATCAAACCATGCTCTTCCAGATGGTCATAAATCCTATCCCTCAGAATCCTTTCTAACACCTTGCAGACGACAGACGTGAGACTGACTGGTCTATAATTGCCGGGGATTTCCCTATTTCCTTTCTTGAAGAGAGGAATTACATTTGCCTCTCTCCAGTCCTTAGGTACGAGTCCAGTGGAGAGTGAGGATGCAAAGATCTTCGCAAGTGGCGAAACAATCGCATTTCTCGTTTCCCAAAGCAGCCGAGGACAAATCTGGTCCAGGCCTGGCAACTTGTCAATCTTAATGTTTGACAAAATTTTCAGCACATCAGCTTCCTCTATCTCTATCCATTCCAGCATGCACACCTGCTCTTCAAAGGTTTCATTCACTACGAAGTTTGTTTCTTTCGTAAAGACAGAAGCAAAAAACTCATTTAGGGCTTCGCCTACTTCCTCAGACTCCACACACAAATTCCCTATGCAATCCCTGATCGGGCCTACTCTTTCTTTGACCATTCTCTCATTCCTCACATAAGTGTAAAATGCCTTTGTGTTCTCCCTAATCCGTTCTGCCAAGCCTTTCTCGTGCCCCCTCCTGGCTCTCCTCACACCATTTTTGAGCTCCTTCCTCACCTGCCTGTAATCCTCTAGAGCTGAGCTTGACCCTAGCTTCCTCCACCTTATGTAAGCTACCTTTTTCCTTTTGACGAGACGCTCCACCGCTCTCGTCATCCAAGGTTCCTTTATCTTACCCCTTCTTGCCTGTCTCAGAGGGACATATTTATTCATCAATTACAACAAGTCTCCACATGTCTATAGTGCCTTTACCATGGAACATTTGCTCCCAGTCCATGCTTCCTAACTCATGTCTAATCACATCATAGTTTCCTCTTTCCCAATTAAATATCCTCCCTTTTTGCCTAATCCTCTCCTTCTCCATAACTATGTAGAACGTGAGGCAGTTGTGGTCACCATCACCAAAATGCTCTCCCACCACAAGATCTGATACCTGCCCCAGATCGTTTCCGAGCACCAAGTCTAGAATGGCCTCTCCCCTCGTCGGCCTGTCAACGTGCTGTGTTAGGAAACCCTCCTGAACACACCTTACAAAAACAGCTCCATTCAAATCTTCTGCTCGAAGGCGGCTCCAATCAATATTGGGAAAGTTAAAGTCACCCATTACAACAACCCTATTACATCCACACTTTTCCAAAATCTGCCAACCTATGCTTTCTTCCATCTCCCTGCTGCTATTGGGGGCCCTATAGTAAACCCCTAAAGAGGTGACTGCTCCCTTGCTGTTCCTAATTTCCACCCATACTGACTCGGTAGGCAGATCTTCCTCGACAATGGAAGCTTCTGTAGCTGTGATCCCCTCTCTGATTAGTAGTGCTACACCCCCTCCTCTTTTCCCCCCTCCCTATTGTTTTTAAATGCTCTAAACCCTGGAACATCCAGCAACCTGCCCCTGAGAAACCCATGTCTCTGTTATGGCCACAACATCATAGCACCAGGTACTGATCCATGCTCTAAGTTCATCACTTTTATTCCTGATACTCCTTGCGCAAGAGGCAAATACACTTTAACTGATCCCTTGGTTCCTTCCCAGGAAAATCCTTCCCACTAGCTGGTCTACCTCTTGCTATTGCCTCATCTACATCAACTCTCACCTCCGGTATACAGCTCAGGTTCCCACCCCCCTGCCATACTAGTTTAAACCCTCTCGAACTACTCGAGCAAACCTTCCACTCAGGACATTGGTCCCCTTCCAGTTCAGATGCAACCCCTCCTTCTTGTACAGGTCCCACCTTCCCCAGAAGGCATCCCAATTATCTACATATCTGAAGCCCTCCCTCCTACACCAGCTGCGCAGCCACGTGTTAAGCTGCGCCCGCTCCCTGTTCCTCGCCTCGCTATCTCGTGGCACCGGTAGTAAACCAGAGAACACTGCTCTGTTCGTCCTGCTTTGCAGCTTCCACCTTAACTCCCTGAAATCACTTTTTATATCACTTTCAAGTTAACTTGTCTCAATTAGTTCATCAAAAGAGCACAAAGAGATGCTTACTGTCAGCAAAGAGAAGTTGACCATTAGGAACTTGTGCTGTTTGACTCTCTGAATAAACTGATTCCTGATAAAGACTGACTGTGGATTTCTCCTTCAGTCGCTGCTGCATTTGGAAACAGCAAACTGCTCGGTTCATGTGTTCTCACAACGGAGGTAGCAGTTCAATGAAGCACACAGCCAGGACTGAAAGGGCACATATTACACACGATCAAGACCCAGTACAGCCACAGTAAATCTTTTGCCGTGTTTCCATATTAAAATTACAGAGGATGTGTGTTTGGAAGGAATTCCTGCCAAGCTTTGGAGCCACATCTCATTAGCTAACGTCAGATATGAGACCTACAATCTCATGAGCACTAGAAAGAGATTCTCAAACTCTGGGTAACAGCTGCTGGATGATCAGAATTACAATCTAATAGAACATAGAACATAGAACAATACAGCGCAGAACAGGCCCTTCGGCCCTCGATGTTGCACCGACCTGTGAACTATTCTCAGCTCGTCCCCCTATACTATCCCAAAATCATCCATGTTATCTAAGGATTTGTTTAAATCTCCCTAATGTGGCTGTGTTAACTACATTAGCAGGTAGGGCATTCTACACCCTTACCTCTCTCTGCGTAAAGAACCTGCCTCTGACATCTGTCTTAAATCTATCACCCCTCAATTTGTCGTTATGCCCCCTCGTACACGCTGACGTCATCATCCTAGGTAAAGGACATTCACTGTCTACCCTATCTAATCCTCTTGTATGTCTCTATCAAATCCCCTCTTAGCCTTCTTCTTGCCAATGAGAACAGGTTCAAGTCTCTCAGCCTTTCCTCATAAGATCTTCCCTCCAGACCAGGCAACATCCTGGAAGATCTCCTCTGCACCTTTCCCAATCCTTCCAGATCCTTCCCAAAATATGGGGACAAGAACTGTACACAATATTCCAAGTGTGGCTGCACCAGCGTTTGTAATAATGTAAGTGAATGGTGTAGAAAAGGAGGAGGCCATTCAGCCCAGCAGGCCTGTGTCAGCTCAGTGAAATACCTGTTCAGTTAAGTTCCACAGTACAGCTTTCACCCCCAGATCTCTGATATTTTCTTGGTAAATCTCCTCTTATTGTTTCCAAGGCCTTGACTTCCAACATACTTGATCAAACAGATCAAATCTATGGGATCTCATAGATTTACAGCACAGAAGGAGGCCATTCAGCCCAGTGTGGCCATGTTGCTTAACAAAGATCTGACTGCACTAATCCAATTTTCCAGCTCTTAGCCCATAGCCCTGAAGTCAATGGAATAGGAAGTGAATATCTAAATCCTGCTTAAATGTTACAAGAGTTTCTGACTCAACCAGCCTCTCAGGCAGTGACTTCCAGTCCCTTATACCAGTCTCTGGGTGAAAACATCTTTGTCCAAATCTCATCTCAACCTTAATCTCCATCCTCGGTTATTGATCCCTCTGCTAATGAAAAACCTGCCTTCCTATTGACCCTATCTATTGTTACCCATAATCTTACACATCTCTATCAGGTCCCCTCCTCATCTTCACTACTCCAAGTAAAATAACCCCAGTCTATCCAATCCTTCCTTATAGCTCAGACCCTTATATCCTGGTAAATCTCCTCACTTCTCTCTAGTACAATCACCTCTGTCTTATGAGGATGTGACCAGATCTACACACAGTATTCCAGTTGTGTCTAATCAGTGTTTTATACAGTTTCAGCATAATCTCCCTGCTCCTGTATTCCACAGCTCAGCTAATCGAGCCAAGTTTGCCATCTGCCTTCTTCACCACCTGCCCTGCTACCTTCAGGAATCTGTGGATATAGATACCCAGCTCCCTCTGATCTTCAGGATTTCCCAGGCTCCTGTCATTCAGAATGTAATTCCTTGCTTTGTTAGCCCTTCCCAAGGGCAATCCCTCTCACTTTTCCTGATTGAATTCCATTTGCCCCTCTCCAGCCCAGCTGACCAGTCTAGTGATATCCTCCAGTAGTTTACAGCTACCCTCCTCAATATTTACCCCCCACCAATTATTGTGTCATCTGTGAATTTCTCAATCATATCCCTTACCTTTCTGTCCATATTGTTAATATACACCAAGAGCCCTGAGGCCTGTGGAACCCCCACTGGAAACAGAATTCCCATTACAGAAACACCCCCCTACCACCACCCTCTGCTTCCTGTCTCTCGGCTAAGTTTGGGTCCAATGTGCCACTGTGCCACGTGGGCTCTTACTGTCTTCATCCGTCTGCCATGAGGAAGCTTATCAAAAGCCTTTCTTAAGTCCATGTTGACCACCCTCATCAACACTCCCGGGTAGCTCCTCAAAATAAATTAATCAAATGTGTTAAACACAATCTTCCCTTAACACAAAATCAGATATTGCTGGCTAAACTCAGCAGGTCAGGTAGCATCTGTGGACAGAAACAGAGTTAAAGTTTTGGGTCCGATGACCCTTCTTCAGAACTTCAAGAGTTCTCACTATCTTCTTTTCATTTAGGACTTTCATTCCCAACCCATGCTTATCCTGTTTTTTAACTATCCTAAATCTAACCGAGTTATATCTGAAAGATGTTGTGAAACTTGAACAGGTTCAGAAAAGATTTACAAGGATGTTGCCAGGGTTGGAGGATTTGAGCTATAGGGAGAGGCTGAACAGGCTGGGGCTGTTTTCCCTGGAGCGTCGGAGGCTGAGGGGTGACCTTATAGAGGTTTATAAAACCATGAGGGGCACGGATAGGATAAATAGACAAAGTCTTTTCCCTGGGGTCGGGGAGTCCAGAACTAGAGGGCATAGGTTTAGGGTGAGAGGGTAAAGATATAAAAGAGATCTAAGGGGCAACTTTTTCACGCAGAGGGTGGTACGCGTATGGAATGAGCTGCCAGAGGATGTGGTGGAGGCTGGTACAATTGCAACATTTAAGAGGCATTTGGATGGGTATATGAATAGGAAGGGTTTGGAGGGATATGGGCCAGTTTCTGGCAGGTGGGACTAGATTGGGTTGGGATATCTGGTCAGCATGGACAGGTTCGACCGATGGGTCTGTTTCCATGCTATACATCTCTATGACTCTATCACTCTATCTCCAAGATGCTCCCCTAATAGGATATAGAACATAAAACATTACAAGTGCCGTACAGACCCTTTGGCCCTCAATATTGAGCCAACCTGTGGAACCAATCTGAAGCCCATCTATCCTGCACTATTCCATTCTATGTCCCCTCATGCTAGACATCACCATCTGAGGAAAAAATGATACAGCCTTCACCTCCCTGGCTCATTTCATAGAATCACAGAATCCCTACAGTGCAGAAGGAGGCCATTCAGCCCATCAAGTCTGCACTGACCGTCCAAAGAGCGTCCTATCCAAACCCATCACCCCCACCCTATCCCCACACACCCACATTTACCACAGCTAATCCACTTAACCTGCACTTCCCTGCACACTATGGGACAATTTACTATGGTCAATCCATCTAACCTGAACATGTGGGAGGAAACCCACACAGACACGGGGAGAACATGCAAACTCCACACAGATTTCACTTGAGGGTAGAATCGAACCTGTGTGGAGCAGTGAGGCAGCAGTGCTAACCACCCAAACATTCTGAATAATAAATCCCCTTCCTTATTTGGCTTTCTGTGTACTGGCTAAAATAGGTTCTCCTGGATGCGATGAAGAGTTTTGTTCCCTCCCTACCTTGCACACTAAAACTACCCCCCAGTCAATATCTGAATAGTAGTTAAATTCCTAGACTATTAGTGCCTTATTATTCTTACATTTCTCTGAATCTGATTGTGTTTGATCCGGTATCTGTTCTGATTGCATGGGGGCCTACAGTAGCCACCCGGCAGACTGTTCTGATTTTTTCTATTTCTGCCCATACAGTGTCATTTGACGATCCTTCCAGTTCTTAGCCCTTCACACTTATAATTGATTCGCTATTCAATATTGTGAATCCTCCTCTTCCTCTATCCCGCTCTCGATCTTGTCTGAATATCCTATGCCCAGGAACGATGAGCTGCCAATCACACTCATCTCAGTTATAGCAATGATATCATTCTCCCACATGCTTATCTGTGCTTTCAGTTTGTCTGTCTCATTCTGCAAGCTGCTTGAATTAATAGAATATATTGCATACGACCGTACTAAACTCACTCCTGTCTTATCTGGCATATATTTCCTCAACCTTTCAGACATATTACACTTTAGTTTCTAATTCCTCAGATTCTCCTGTCTGAACTAGTTATGAGGATCCCGTTCCTATGCCAATCAAGTTAAAATCCATCAAGTTCAAAACAGCATCAGCAAACTGCCCTGTGAAGATGTTAGGTCCCAGTCCTGTGCAGATCAAAGCTCCCTAACTCCTTAAAGCCTGCTGGTCTGATCTCACTCCTCTTTCGTCCTGTGTCATTGGTCCCAACATGACCCATGACCTCTGACTGTTGGCCCTCCTCCTTCAGAATCCCCCGCAGCAGCTCCATGACATCCCTGACCCTGAGAGGGGGAAGGGTACCCAGGAGGTGACACCCCAGTTTGGGGTCACATCTATGGCTGGAAAAGTGTCAGCTAACTCCTCTTCTTGGTGAATCTCCGATCTCTATTGGTTGTCTACACATCCACGCTCCCCCCCACCCCGGGTAGCTGGACCATCCGCAATACCATGGTCTTGTCTCTGACAGGCCTCCACAGAGAAACCCTCATTCCCACCAATTTCCCAGGCCATCGAGCAGTTTGTGAGTGAGATACACTCAGGGGACTCCCTCACTGCCTGCCAGGTCCCCTTCCTCTGTCTGGTAGACAGCCATTCCCTCACTACCTGCACTTCCTGAAACTGGGGGGGTTGACCACATCCTGAAAAGTACTATCCACAAATCTCTCAGCCTCGTGACTGCAGCATTGTGTCCTCAGCTGCCACTCATGATCCAAAACACGGGGCTCAAGATGCTTCAGACAGAGGCATCTCCCGTTCACATGATCATCCAGACCAGCAGGGGCGCTTCGGGTTTCCCACACTTCACTCAGTGTGTGACAAGCACGCACCCCCCCCACCCCCCACCCCACTTCATTGTTTGCAATGTTACATCAACCCTACTTGTCCTTTCTGCTAAAATCTAACCCTGGTCAGAGCATTGAGTATCGGACTTGGGAGGTCAGGTACACTGTTGGAATATTATGTACAATTCTGTTCTCCCTCCTCTTCGAAGGATGTTGTGAAACTTGAAAGAGTTCAGAAAAGATTGACAAGGATGTTGCCAGGGTTGGAGGATTTGAGCTGCAGGGAGAGGCTGAACAGGCTGGGGCTGTTTTCCCTGGAGCGTCGGAGGCTGAGGGGTGACCTTATAAGGGTTTACAAAATTATGAGGGGCATGGATAGGATAAATAGGCAAAGTCTTTTCCATAAGGTGGGGAGTCCAGAACTACAGAGTATAGGTCTAGGGTGAGAGGGGAAAGGTTGAAAAGGGACCTAAGGGGCAACCTTTTCATGTAGAGGGTGGTGCGTGGATGGAAAGAGTTGCCAGAGGAAGTGGTAGAGGCTGGTACAATTACAACGTTTAAAAAGCACCTGGATGGGTTTATGAATAGGAAGGGTTTAGGGGGATATAGGTCACGTGCTGGCAAATGGAACATTTGGATATCTGGATTTAGGATATCTGGTCGGCATGGATGAGTTGGACCAAAGGGTCTATCTCCATGCTGTATATCTCTATGACTCTGTTGGTATGCTGAACAGCAGCATCTCCAAACCTTTTCATTCATTCACAGGATATGGGCATTTATTGCCCATCCCTAATTGCCCTAAAGAAAGTGTTGGTGAACAGCCTTTTTGAGCAATTGGAATCCTGGGGGTGCACCCATGGTCTGGTTGGGGTGGACCTAATTATCCATAACATACCCATGACACAGTACTAGATCCTTCAAAGTTATCTGAGAAACTTGTTATGAAGCTTCTGTGTCCACCAATTACCAGCATCAATTGAACTGCACTGGTGAATATTCTCCACTGAATATACAGTGGAGAAACCATTTCCAGTCACTTCAGTCTCTATACTGTAACTCTACTCCAAACTTGTAGAAACTTCCCTGATGCCTCTTTATAAGCAGAAAGTCCAGTGTGAGAGAGTTGAAGGGTTGACAAGGGAAAGCTCCTGGTCTTGTTGGAAAGTTGGTCTTGGGGTAGACATGATTACCTGCTCAGTTTGTGAGTTCTCTCATGAACCTTTAAACAGGGGACACTGCAATAACATGTGCTTACATCAATGGCAAGTTTACTGTAACAAACTGTCCCAAAACACTTCAACAATCGGTTATAAAAAGAGACTTTGAGGAACGTGGCCCAAAACTTGGTCAAAGAGGCAGGTTTTTTTGGCATCCATGGTTCCACCTTGAGAAGGTGAGGGTGAGCTGTCTCCTTGAACTGTTGTAGTCCATGTGTTGTGGGTTGTCCCACAATGTCCTCAGGGAGGGAATTTCAGGATTCTGACCCAGTGACAGTGAGGGAACGGTGATATATTTCCAAGGCAGGATGATGAGTGGCTTGGAGTGGAACTTGCAGGGGGTGGCGTCCCCATGTATCTGCTGTCCTTGTCCTTCTCGCTGGAAGTGGTTGTGGGTTTGGAAGGTGCTGTCTGAGGATCTTTGGTGAATTTCTGCAGTGCATCTTGTAGATAGTACACACAGCTGCTGCTTCTGAGCATTGGTGGTGGAGGGAGTGGATGCTTGTGGATGTGGTGCCAATCAAGTGGGCTGCTTTGTCCCTGGATGGCGTCAAGCTTCTTGAGTGTTATTGGAGCTGTAATCATCCAGGCAAGTAGCCACTCCTGATGTGTGGCTTGGAGATGGTGGACAGGTTTTGAGGAGTCAGGAGATAAGTTACCACCACAGAATTCCTAGTCTCTGGCCTGCTCTTGTAGCCATTATGTTTATGTGGGGTGTCCAGTTCAGTTTCTGGTCAATGGTAACCCCAGAGATATTGATAGTGGGGATTTAGTGATGCTAATGCCATTGAAAATAAAGGGACAGTGACTAGATTTTCTCTTACTGGAGATGGTCGTTGCCTGGCATTTGTAGGGCATAATTGTTACTTTCCACTTTTCAGCTCAAGGCTGGATATTGCTCAGATTTTGTTGCATTTGAACATGGACTGCTTCAGTGTCTGAGGAGTTACAAGTGGTACTGAACATTGTGCAATCTCTGGCAAACATCCCCATTTCTGACCTTGTGATGGAGGGAAGTCATTGATGAAGCAGCTGAAGATGGTTGGGCCGAGGGCACAAAGAATGTCCATGAAGTTTGCCTGACAGAAAATAGCAACATGGAGATACTGAGGGAGGGAATTTCAGAGTTACGACCTTGGCAGCTCAAGGTCCAACCACCAAAAGTGTCATGACTAAAGTCACAAGAGAAATTGATAGCTTCTCAGAGCTTCTTCAGGGGTTAATTTCACACAGCCCCTTATGAATGGCTCAGATGATATTAAACCAGATTATCCCACTTTTACATTGGTATGACAATCACTACAAACACACATATTCTGAATTGAAGGGAATGGTGGGGGGGAGGGGGGGGGAGTTGATGTCAATAAACTGATGAAAAAGTATTTCCACTGAATATGGTTAGCTTTAATGAGACTAGGTGTAGCAAGCTCTCTCTAGTCACAATTCGCAGGCTTGACAATCATGTTTAAACCACATTGCACCAACCTGCTGATGTTGTTGGATAAAGTTTGGAAATGCTAATGAAGAAAAGTCATTTTTACTTGTTAGTTTTAGTTTGGAAAAGTTTGCACAAAGTGTAAATCCTGCGGAGTACTGTGGTCCTGCTTGTGAGAGTTACAAAGGAAACCCCATTTCATTCATGTTCCGAGAAGCAGTGCAGTCGAAAGCAGCACAAGCGAGTGTGTACTAGTTGTTGGCCATCTCCCCCCCCCAGCAGCAGCGAGATGTCGATACGCTGACTCACCATGAGCAAGGTGCAGCAACGGTGTGTGCTACAGACAGCAGGAACTGAAGACTGATTGCAG